>NC_133618.1:645708390-646008390 GCF_048593235.1 Sminthopsis crassicaudata
ATGGAAATATCAAACATAAACAGGAGACTCATGTTTCTGCATGTGCAAAAGGTATTTCTGCTATTTATATAAGAGGTTTTGTTACCCTCTTGGGAAAAATAGTTTTCACTCTTTTAGTTGGTCTCTCTTGGTCATAGAAAAGGTGATCAATTGTTAAAATAAGAAAATTGGAATACTAAGGATTCATTTTTCTTTTGCTTCATCACATAATGTAAAGCAAATCACCACCCACCCTCAAAATAGGAATATTGATCATGTCTATTATCTATATTGTGAAGACAAGATCAGAACTACTTTGAAATACTTGAGAATCATGTTTGGGCAATAGAGAGGTGTGCAGTGAAATCTTTAAGATGAAGGGGTTGAGCAATAAAGAATTCTGTAATGGCCATGAGGAGGCTGCAATATTTTTGCCAACCAAGTAAATACATTGAAAGCACCATAAAAGATGTCTCCAAAGAAATATATAAAGAGAGCAGTAGGTTTCTTCTTGCCAAAATGTATCACAAAAGTATAATGCCTTTATTGCTACAGAGATGAGAGAATTAAGAAGCTACTATTCCAGTGTATACCAGGTAATAATTGATTTGAAATTTTTGACTACTATGTTTTAGGAAATTTCTTAGAGAAAAAGAAAGAGTTTGTTTGATACAAAGAACAAAAATGTTCATGTAGTTCCAGGTTCTACCTTCCATTTCCCCTTCCCTTCTCTTTTAAGATTTTGGCTACAACAGCTATTAATTTATTAAGCCAATGCATGTTGTACCAGAAAGATTGCTAAGACAGTCACCACCTCTTTTCCTTGTCTCCACAATGGAGAAGGGATCAATATCTGTTTCATGTCTAACTCTTCCAAATTTTGCATTCTCCTTACATTTTAATGGAATGAGCTCTTCTCCCCATTTGTTCTTTACTTCATGCTTAGTTTGGTTTTATTACCATTTTTGTATTCCTTGTCTGATTAGTTTTAGTGTAGGTGAAGGTTTTGGAGAAGTTTGAGCTCTAGGTAGAGAGAGAAAGGAAGACCGTGTTCTGGGTTCAAATTTGGGAAGAGTAGAAGAAAGTGACAAGTCCCACAGCAAAACACTGAGATGATATACATCAGCCAGTTCAAGTATTGTGAGCAGAAAAAAAGGTTCTAAAAATTAAGTAATTTTAATTTTAATTAAGTAAAATTAATAATATAAATGCACAATTGGTCCTTTAGGCATGAAACTCCTTGAGGCATGGGAAAGACAAAAACCACCTCATCTGTAGATATTGTATGAATTTTTGGCTGATACTTATAGTCATTTCTCCTCACCCACTCACCCCTGTCCCATACTTTACTAGACTCCTACCAATTATTATTTGAGAATAAGATTTTAGGGTTGGAGGCAACATAATTAAGAAAAAGTAAAGACTCCCCTGAGCTCTTCTCAAAATTCCTTGAATACTTTTAAGTAATATGATAAAACATATTCTGGAGAAGCAGAACCCGAAAAAGGATGGGGTGAAATGCTTTTTTAGACAAAGTCAATTTAGGTCAGCAGGAAATATTGGTTGGACCTGGGATAGAGTGGAGCAAATGAAAAACTAAATGGAAAACTGAGCAAATGAAAGCTAATCACTTTATGAGAAATCAAGAAACAATAAAGCAAAACTAAAGGAATGATAGAATAGAAGCCGATAAAAAAAAAGAAATTGACCTGGAAAGGGATCCGAGAGGAATTAATGTACTATCTGAAAGCCATGATCAAAAAAAAAAAAACTTTAATCCTCAAACCTACACATCATTTTTCAGGAACTTGTCAAGGAAAACATCCCTGGGTAAAATAGAAATTGAAAGCATATACCAATCATCTTCTGAAAGAGATTTCAGGAATATTACAGGCAAACTCTAGAGCTCCTAGGTCAAGGAGAAAATGCTGAAAACAGCCAGAAATAATTTGAGCATTGTGGAGCTACAGTCAGAATAACTCAAGATTTAATAGCTTCCACATTAGTGGATCAGATGATTGGAAAAGGATATTCTGGAAGGCAAAGGAGTTAGGATTATAAACAAGAATACTCTATCCAGCAAAACTGAGTATAAACCTTCAATGGAAAAAAAATCAATATTCAATGAAATAGAAGCATGCTAATCATTTTTGATGAAAACATTGAGGCTGAATAGTAAATTTGATTTTCAAATACAAAGCTCAAGAGAAACATTAAAAAGTAAACAGGAAAGGGTAACCATGAGAGATTTAAATTTAAACTACATTTCTGCATAGGAACTTGTACTTCATAAGAACTTCCTCATTATTAGGGCAGATAAAATAAGCATACATAGACAAAGGGCATAGATATGAGCTAAATATGAAGGAATAATATCTAAAACTATAATTAAGGAGGGAGTTAGGGATGTGCTGGAAGAAAAAGAAAATGATAGATAAGATGAGGTAAATTATCTCACATAAAAGAGAAAAGAAAAAAACTTACAGTGGAGGGGAAGAGTAGGGAAGTAAAGGGCATTGAGTGAATCTTACTCTCATCAGAATTGGCTCAAAGGGAATGATATACACAATCCATTGGATATAGAAATTTGTCTTGCACTAAAGGAAAGTAGAAGAGAAAAGGGAGTGGAAGAAGGGATAAGAGACTGTGGAAGAAGCAGTCAGAAGTAAAATAATTTTAAGAGGATGAACAAGGTGAAAGGAGAAAGAATATTATAAAAGGGGCAGGAGGGAAATAGGATGGAGGGAAATATGGTAAGCAATAATAGCTGTGAAAAAAATTGAAGTACGTTTGAAGCCTCATTCCTCAAATATATGGAGAACTGAGTAAAGTTATCTAAAGTCACATGAGATATTGCTTTATCTTACTAATAATTGGAGAAATGCAAATTAAAACAATTCTGAGATACCATTTTGTACCTATTATATTGGATGATAGGACACAAAAGGAAAATTACAAATGGTGGAAAAGATACTGGAAAAAATGAAACATTAATGTATTGTTTATTGAGTTGTGAACGGATTAAATCATTCTATAGAGAAAGAAGGAAGGAAGGAAGGAAGGAAGGAAGGAAGGAAGGAAGGAAGGAAGGAAGGAAGGAAGGAAGGAAGGAAGGAAGGAAGGAAGGAAGGAAGGAAGGAAGGAAAGAAAGAAGGAAGGAAGGAAGGAAGGAAGGAAGGAAAGAAGGAATGGAGGAAGGAAGGAAGGGAGAGAGGAAGGAAGGGAGGAAGGAAGGAAGGAAGGGAGGAAATGGAGGAAGGAAGGAAGGAAAGATTTTAGGATCTTTCTAAGATCCTAAAAAAGATCCTAAAAAATCATTCTATAGAGAAGGAAGGTAGGAAGGAAGAAAGGAAGGAAGGAAGGAAGGAAGGGAGGGGAGGGAGAGAGGAAGGAAGGAAGGAAGGGAGGAAATAGAGAAAGGGAGAGAGGAAGGAAGGAAGGAAGGGAGGGGAGGGAGAGAGGAAGGAAGGAAGGAAGGGAGGAAATGGAGAAAGGAAGGAAGGAAAGATTTTAGGATCTTTCTAAGATCCTAAAAAATCATTCTATAGAGAAGGAAGGAAGGAAGGAAGGAAGGAAGGAAGGAAGGAAGGAAAGAAGGAAGGAAGGAAGGAAGGAAGGAAGGAAGGAAGGAAGGAAGGAAGGAAAGGAGGGGAGGGAGAGAGGAAGGAAGGGAGGAAGGAAGGAAGGGAGGAAATGGAGGAAGGAAGGAAGGAAAGATTTTAGGATCTTTCTAAAAAAAAAGATTTTTTAGGATCTTTAGTGAGAACTCAGGTTGTCTGGACAGTTCTCTGATGTTAGGATTACAAGGTGAGAACTCAGGTTGTCTGGACTGTTCTCTGGCTCAAAATTCACACCTTTGGTTCAGGCCTTTAAAGGGAGTTTACACCTTTAGAATTCTGAGGGAGCAAATTCATTGGTTGAAGTATTTTCTCACAAGCCCCATTGAGTTCTCACTACAATCTCTGCTAGGATAAAAGAGGAGGGCAGGAGGGCAAAGAGGTAGTCTACTCTGGGACAGAGTTGGCACAGCACTCTGGAGGAAGAAGAGTCTGGCTGGGAGATTGAGTTGAGAGGGCATCTGGAAGGAGAGAGTCTGGCTGGAGACTCCCAAATTTTCTCAAGAAACCTGCTCACAGAGGAAAAGATTTTACAGAAAAGAGATCTCCTCCCAGAGAAGGATTATAACTTAGACACGACTGGACCATTACAATTTGGTGCCCACAATGTGGAGCAAGGACTTTTGCTTATCCTGACAAAGACTGATTCTTTCAGGTGTTGAGTATCTCCAATTAGGGTCTGACTTTTCTAAATGCTCCAAACGCCCCCCACACCCTACTCATTAAAGGATAGGTGGGGTAAGACCTGACCCACTATTCTCTTCCTAAGTGCTAGCTGCCTTCCCCTCCCCCTCCCCCTGCCTCTTCTAACAGAGTAGGGAGGGGCCACATAGGATTTCTCCACACCCACTTCCTGGAAAGACTGGTTTAAAAGTCCTGAATTGTAAAGGTCCAGACGTCTCTAAGTTATCCTTGGGGACTGTTGTCTCAACTCAATCTCCCTATATATAGATATACACTGTAGCCCTTCAGAGAAGCTAGCCTGGACCTTTGCAATTTGGCACCTGAACAGGGACAGACACCCTACCTCCACTGAAGTCCTCAGGAAATTAGGTGAGTAGTCTAATAGACAAATAAGGAACTTACCTTGTTAAGGGCTAAACCAGCAATCTCTTATAGTTGAAATGGGGCAGATGTTATCTAAAGACATTCCTTGGACCTCAGCCGACACAGCCCCAGTTCCAGCCCCAGCCCCAGCTCCAGCCCCACCCAGGAGTGGTGCTATAGAAAGTATAATTAAGATAACTGAGGAGCAGAGTTTACTTGTAACCTGGGTACAGATTGCTAAACTCTTGGGTGCATTAAAACACATGTCCCTTTGGTTCTTAGAGGAAGAAAAACTATATGTAGATAACTGGAAGCTAGTGAAAGAATTTCACACAAAAAATGGGCCTCGTTCAATTTCCGCAGAGGTATTTTATATATACAACGTAGTTCAATTAGACTTAAACTATTGAGCAAGTTGTAGGAGAAGGAAAAGTTTTAAAAATGAACAGAGGAGGAAGTGTGAGGAAAAGAAGAAAGATCAAGATCTTGCCCAAGGGCAAGGGATTTAAATGAGGAATTAGGGTGTGATGACTTTGATTCTCTTGAAGAAGCTTCAACCCTGAATAGAGAGCAGATTATTGAAAGACTCACATCAACTCCACATTCAGGGGTGGAAGAAGAAGAAGGAGGGGAAGAGGCAGAAACACAAACAGAATTGCCTGTGAAGCAACCTATGATAAGATGAGAAAAAGTATTGATTAAGGCTAAGAGAGAAGGACAGGATATAAGTGATTTTATACATGCATATTCTGTGATTGAAGGGATTGACTCTGTAGGTCAAAAAAGGAGAAAACATACATCTTTAGATTTGAATAAAATTAAAGATTTGAAAAAAGGTTGTACCCTTTATGGGTCTACATCAGCTTATGTTAAAATGTTACTAGATGATTTGTCTTATGAAATCCTAACCCCAAATTACTGGAAATCCATAGCAAGGACATGTTTAGAACCTGGACAAAATCTGTTGTGGCTTGTGGAGTTTCATGAATTATGTAAGATCCAAGGCAGATGCAATTTGGAAATAGGAGTTAACACACAGTTCACTTTTGCGCAATTAGCTGGTGAAGATCAGTATGTAGAGAATTCAGAACAGATTAATTATCCCATGACAGTGTATGAGTAAATTTCTAAGGCTACAATAAAAGCTTGGGGTTCCCTTCCTGTACAGAAAGATCAGGGGGAGGCTTTCACTAAAGTAGAGCAAGGTCCCTTTTGAGGATTTGTGGGATGTCTGCAAACTGCTGTCAAAAGAACTATTGGAGAACATGCAGCTACAGAAATAATGACCAGACATCTGGCTAAGGAAAATGCCAATGAGATTTGCAAAAGAATTATATGGGGATTAGCCAAAAATTCTTCTTTAGAGGAGATCATAAAACGCTGTGCTACAGTGGAAACAAATGCTTTTTATACCCAGACTCTGATGAACGTGGAAAGACAGGGCCCCTAATGGCAAAGGACTTCTAGAGAAATTCGTCAATGTTTCCAATGTGGAAAAATTGAACATCTAAGAGCTCAGTGTAGATATGGAGATAGAGTGAGAAGACAGGATGAGAGAAGAACTAAAACCCCATGCCAAAATGTCACAAGGGCTTCCACAGGGCCTCAGAATGCAGATTGTTTCAGGGAAATGAGAGGCGAAGCCCAGCTCCAAGATAGCAATCAAAAGATAGGTGGGGCATGATGGCAGCTGAGGTTACAACCAAAGAGCCTTTAGAAGGTGAGGACTCTGATTTGATCAACCAACAGAAAAGCAATCACATGGCAGAAAGGGATTACTTGATAAGTAAGCCAAAAAGCAATCAGATTGCAGAAATGGATTACACTTGGGGAAAATACAGGCTTTTTAAACCAACAGGGCTGTGCCCAGTGCAAATAGCTCCAATGTAATTGCCAGATGATGAGAAGAGATTTAGAAAGTGGTAAATAGGAGGAAATTAGATAGGTTAACTGCCTGGGAGAGAGGGTTTGCTTGTATTTCTTCAGATGGAGAAGAAATCAGATGGGTGCCAACGAGTCGTATTCACCTTGTCCATCAGAGAGAGACTAAAAAAGAGAAAGACCTCAAAACAAAGGAGAAAACCTAAGAAACATTGGACATTGAAAGAGCATGGCTAATAAGAAGACTGTTAAAGAACTTTTAAACCAGCAGGAATCATTGGATTTTCTAACACAAGATGAGACTAATGGACAATGGACTTATGGACATTTATAAATTCTCAATTTATGTTATTTGTTACATCACTTCTAGCATGTTGTTATGTTACTATGTGTTCATGTAATTTATGTAATTATGTGTAATACCTCCCATATTGATAGATTTATGTTTCAAGGTCATGACTACCCTATGTTCTAAGTCAAAAGAAAGGGGGAGATGTTAGGATTACAAGGTGAGAACTCAGGTTGTCTGGGCAATTCTCTAGCTCAGAATCAGTCCTTGTCAGAATAAGCAAAAGTCCTTGCCCCACATTGTGGGCACCAAATTGTAATGGTCCAGTTGTGTCTAAGTTATAATCCTTCTCTGGGAGGAGATCTCTTTTCTGTAAAATCTTTTCCTCTGTGAGCAGGTTTCTTGGGAAAAGTTGGGAGTCTCCAGCCAGACTCTCTCCTTCCAGATGCCCTCTCAACTCAATCTCCCAGCCAGACTCTTCTTCCTCCAGAGTGCTGTGCAAACTCTGTCCCAGAGTAGACTACCTCCTTGCCCTCCTGCCCTCCTCTTTTATCCTAGCAGAGATTGTAGTGAGAACTCAATGGGGCTTGTGAGAAAATACTTCAACCAATGAACTTGCTCCCTCAGAATTCTAAAGGTGTAAACTCCCTTTAAAGGCCTGAACCAAAGGTGTGAATTCTGAGCCAGAGAACTGTTCAGACAACCTGAGTTCTCACCTTGTAATCCTAATAGAAAGAAGAGAGAGAGGGAGGGAGAGAGGGAAGGAAGAAAAGAAGGAAGGAAGGAAAGAAGGAAGGAAGGAAGGAAGGAAGGAAGGAAGGAAGGAAGGAAGGAAGGAAGGAAGGAAGGAAGGAAGGAAGGAAGGAAGGAAGGAAGGAAGGAAGGAAGGAAGGAAAGAGAGAGGGAGGGAAAGAAGGAAGATCTTTCATTATTGATCTCAACAGTCAAGGTGATTCACACCACAATTGACAAGAAATCATTAAGCCAGCTCACCTAAAATATATAAATGTAGCTTTAGTCTTTTCTTGATGGATGGAAGGAAGGAAGGAAGAAGGAGGGAAGGGGAAAAGAAGGAAGGGAGAGAGAAAAAGAATTAAAAATAAAAAGAAAGAAAGAAAGAAAGAGATAAAGAGAGAGAGAAAGAAACAAAAAAAGAAAAAGAAAGAAAATCTTCATATGAAAATACTTTCATCTCTATGTGGCTACCAACAGGTATAGGGAGTTTAACTTTCCTTAGTTCCTATAGGTTCACCCAAATTATTGTTGAACTATGATAATGTGATGATTTCATTAAACCTCACATGTGGTATATCTATCCTCATCTATTTTATTATGTAAGTTGCTTCAACTTTATCAATCATAAAAGATCTTGGGAATAATGAGCATTTTATCTCTCTACCTCTACACACACATAAATTCTATTTGCTAGTTATGTGCCTCACCTTTATGATGATAGCAAGAGTGGAAAACTATTCAGATCTTCCCAAGTTAGATCTTATTCCAATTCTATGAAATTCCTGATATTCCCTGATCCCAAAGCTACCAAGTTCCAGATGCATAAAATAAAAAATCCACAGAATTCATAGTTTTCTTTTTTGTTTGTTTGTTTTCACATGAACATTGTGGGTTATTTCCTACAATAAGTTTGTTGTTTTTCCCCCAGTGGGGGTAAAGTGAGAGGGAAAAAAAACAAAAAACAACCAATCACACGCAAAAAAACTAATATTTCTTCATTGGCTTGGGGCAAGGGATGGGGGAGGAGAGAATTAAAGATGGGATGGGACAAACCCAGTTGTCACAGGTAAAACTCAATGTAATTATGCATAAAGTTCTGGAGCACTCTCTTACAAAATCCAAACACTTCTCTGGCCTGAAAGACATTGCACTCCATCTCCTTAGTAATATCACTAGTGGAATCATTTCCCTTTTCTCCCTAATTCACACAAAAGATATAAATCCCAGCCCCAGTTGGAAGTACAAAAGGGAGAGACAATGGATAGACCTTGTTTTAAAAACTTCATAATATTATAACTTTAGAGGTAGAAGTGACAGAATAGGTTATCACTCCATCCCCTTTGTACAGAAGAGTAAACCGAGGCCCAGAGATATTATTTGACTTGTTTAAAGTCATAGGTGGCAAGTGGCAGCCTGAATTCCAAACTAATTCAGTGCTCATTTAATATACCACATTGACTTTTGCTGTTCCATTTTTTCAGAAATCTTGTGCTAGCAAGCTTTCCCCTTTATTTCCCTTACTTTCTTCTCTGGTGCTATTCTAGATGTTTCAAGTTTAGCCACATGATCTTCTCTTTCAACATTGACTGACTTGCCTAATTCTTCTACAAAACCTCATTATTCCCAGTATTGAACCCCAACAAGATTATAGAAGAGAGCAGCTTGGCAAGTACAAGCCCAACAGAGGTAGCAGCAGAGCTAATATAGAACAGACATATGACACTCAGCAGTGCAATATGCTAAGCAGAGAGCAAAATATAAAGCTACCCAGCACAGAGAGGTACAGTAGCATCGACAAACGACACTAGTAGCTCTGTGGAGCTGAAAGTATGAGTTACCCCAGCCATATGTATCTCTGTGAATGTTTCATATCTGACCTGGTCACACAAGTTCCTATTGTGTACCCAAAATGTATGATCTTTGACTACCTATGCTTCCTTTAGACGGCTTGTGGTACAATAATCAATGGTAATATAGATGTCCTACATTAATCTTTTTCCTTATGAAAGGAAAAAAAGAAAATCTTTCCTTATCACTGTATTTGGTGTGTTATTTTGTTGTTTCTTATTTTGAATCACTATGTTTTTCAATTAATTGGTGAGTACTATAAACACTTCAATTGAAACTTTTCAGTTATAGTTTTGAATATATCCTGTACCCAACATGCCTTCAAATCAAGGCACTTTTCTCCTTTTTCTTTCTTCTTGCCAAATCACATGTGAGAATAAAGCCAAGTTCTATGGATTTATGGCAAAAATGAAATAGGTTTGTCAGAGTGAGATATTTTTCCATTGGTATCCATGGAATATTTTATTGGTATCAATAAAATTTGAGAAATATTTCCTGTGCACATCATACAAGACAGCATGAACAATTTAAAAGAACATATATGAATTTCAATATCTTGTTATAAAGAGTTCATATATCGATTGGATTATAGCTTCATCTAATATCACACATGCAATATAAGGAACACTGGAAATTATCTAGTTCAATCCCTTTAAGGAAAAAGACCCAAAGGTGTAAAATAATATCCAAAGTTCCATAAGAAGTAAGAATCAGAGGCAGAAGTTGAATATGGACTGCCTGATTTAAAATTCCATGTTTTCTTTTTGAGTTTTGTTTATATTATATTTAACTTATGGAATAAAGCAAACATTTCTATAACATTGTAAAATAAAGATCATCGTACATAAAACTATCATTTATCTATCTATCTATATAAAGTTTCCTACTCCTTTGAAATATATAATAATGTTATCATGTAAATTTCTTTTTTGCCTTTTTTTCTTCCCCACATATGGCTACCATTAGAATAAATATGCACATATGTGTGTATGTATACATGCACACACACACACATATATAAATATATGTGTGTATGTGTGTGTGTGTATATATATATATATATATATATGTAAGTTGGGGTGGGTATATGTCTGGGTATGTGTAAAATTATTCTACTCATACTTCTATTTATCAGTTCTTTCTATGGAAGTTGACAGCATCTACCTTCACATGTCTTCTGCAGTTAATTTGGGTATTTATGATAATTAAAATGACTTAGTCACTCAAATTTTTTCTTAAAACCATATTGCTATTACTGTATAAAACTTTTTTTTGGTTCTGGACATTTCACTCTTCATTCTTTTGGGCAAATGTATCTATGTTTTTCTAAGATCATCAAACTTATCATTTCTTATAGCACCCTATTATTTTCTCACAATTATATGCAATAATTTCTTCAGCCATTCTCCTATTGATGGGCTTTCTAGTTCTTTGTCACCACAAACAGCTAGTATAATATTTTAGAAGACATATGTTCTTTTCCTTTTTTTCCTAACCATCTTTGGAAATAGACCTGGTGGCAATATTGCTGGGTGAAAGGGTATAGGCAGTTTAATAACTATTTTAGCATAATTTCAGATTGCTCTCCAAAAGAATACGATCAATTCACAATTCCACCAACAATGAATCAATCTCCCAATTTGTCTGTCTCCTCAAACATTTGTCTTTTTCCCCTTTAGTGATTTTGGCTCCTTGGATAAGTGTAAAATCATTTCTCAAGCTTATCTTAATTGCATTCAATAATGATTTAGATATTTTATATAATTATAAATTGTTTTGATTTCTTCTTCTGAAAACTGCCTGTTCATATACTTTGACCATTTATCAATAGAGGAATGACTCATAGTCTTATAGATTTAACAAAGTTTCTTATAAATTTTAGATAAAAGCTTTTTATCTGAAAATATCCATATTTCCCTCAATTTTCTGCTTTCCTTCTGATCTTTACTACATTAGTTTTATTTGTATAAAACCTTTTAAAAGTAACATAATTTTTCTTTGAATTATACTAGTTCTGTACCAGAACTATACACTAGCAATATATTAAATAACTCTAGAAAGGGATTTTATCAAAGTTAACTTCACAAATAATCTTAACACAGACTTTCTTATGTCTTTGGACTCTTCTTAACCAACAGAAATTAAAATAGAAATTATTTTGTCCTAGCTTTTGGCCATGTTTGCTTAAAAGGGTTTCCTTATTTATATGGTATGAGTACTATTCACTAGACTTCTATCTTCTAACAATCTTTACATGGAAAGTCTCTTTTAGTACTGTGCTTCCTAGGTAATTTAAGGTTAAGAAAGTATCCTAGTTAGTAACACTTAATATCCCAAACTTCTTAAGGAAAAGAATCCAGAAATCACCATTCATTTTTTCCATCATTCATTATAGGATAAAGATAATTGCATTAGAAGAAGGAATGCTTTTCCTAGAAAATATAGAGCTACTTTTTGAAAATATTGTATATCTATGAGCAAAATATTAAAAGGAGCCTCATAGATCATGTCATTTAACTTCATTATGAATCCTATCTATGATAACCCCATCCATTGATCACCCAACCTTTGCTTGACAGCCTCCAAAGATATCATTCTTGTGTGTGTGTGTGTGTGTGTGTGTATGAACTTTCCCTACCCCTTAGAGTTGTAATAGCAGTTTTCTTTTTTTTTTTGATTATCATATATTCATTGAAAATGTTATATTCCTATCTGTAAGTAGAATGTGTACTCCTTATAAAGAGACTCCTTTATTCTTGTAAGATATGTGATTTAATTATAGATATTAGATTATAGATATAAAGTGATTTGATTTTATATATATATATATATATTAGATTATAGATATAGGCAATAGAATATAGATTATACATTAAAGATATCGATTATAGATTGTTCACTAATTGGACATGGCATTTCCCTTCTACAGTCAAGAAATTTAACGCTACTTCTGCTAATTGTTCTCAGGTTCAAAGACAAATTAAAGATGTTTCTGGACAAGAAAGCAAACACTGTGAAATCCTGGGCAGGCAAGAGGTTTCCTAAATTTACTTCATCCAAAAAAGATTCACATTCTTAAATTGTGAGTAAGGACCATCCTTCCTGTGAGTGCTTCATTCAAAGGTGACATACATTTATTCAGCATATACTAAGCGTTGCACTTTGAGTATGTTGTACATTTTAATTAATATTTTCAGCTATTGCTCTAACCTTCTTTTGTAACCTAAGAAAAGAGAGTTTTTTTTTCTGGTACTTTCTTAGATTTCATAAAGCAAAGTAAAAAGAATCCATATTTCATGATACCCAAAGACGTGCAAAAGAGAAATATGAATATTCCCCTTAATTTGGCCCATCCATAGGTTTTATTAATGTACTCAGGCCTGTCAGTTGGTCTGATTTTTATGCATTTTCCAGTTTCACCTAAAGTATTCCACATCACATAAAGTAACTGTGGCCAAATGAACCCAGAGATTAGGTTAATTATTAACAAAAATTCATTTCCCTGGGCAATCTAAACATCTTAAAAAAAAAAATCCTTATAGCAGCTCATGCAAATATAAGGCTTTGGAGGCCTTCTTTTAATGGCTTATTCATCTGTATTGATTAAACCTCCTTTAAGAGACACAGTTCAAGGCCCTCAACTCTCCTACATACATTTCTGTATAAAGAATCTATTTTTTATTCCCTGTCCACTTCAGTGGGTTTCTAGTTTTAATTAAGAACCATCATAGGCCACCAGAGATAAAGAAAATCCCCAGGCATGTATGAAGACTTAAGAAGCAATTTCTAGTTTGTTAAACATCATTGTCAATATTTAACCTCTCCATATACTTTGTGAGAGAAGCAGTGTAATACAGAGAATAGAAAAGGAGCCTTGGCACCAGAAAGACCTGAGTTCAGATTTGCCTCTGATGTATACTGAATATGTGTCTCTAGTCAAAAAAGGTATTCTCTCAAGACTCTCTACTCTGAACTCCCTAAGACTGAGTTGCAGGGAAGGAGCTGACCCGTACTACTACAAGTATTTTCCTCCCCAAGAAGTATCTTGTTTCAATGAAATCAGAGATCCTATGTCTATCCCATCCACTATCATTGTTTTAATGGGAGATTTTATTAATGAAAATATTTTATACCAATCATTTCTAAAAGTAAAACAAACAAACAAACAAAACAAACAAAAAACCAGAAAGAAGAACTGACTAATTAGGAAAGGATATTCAGCTGGACTCAAAACTTCCTAATCTTTGACATGATCAGTCTTCTCTCTCCATCCCCACTTAAAAATTGCAAAAATGTGTAGAATAGCCTGGAAGAAACTGGGAAAGATTTTTTTCCCTCTAGTTCAAGATCTCTGCAAAGATTTCTGAGCTATCATTCATGTAAGCAAATATTGCAGAACCTTTGCAATTTTACCACCTAGACTGACAATCACAGATAAGCCACTGAAACTCTTTTCCAAAGTCAAGGTGTTTACATTGGCAAACATTGAGCATAGGTAGGTGGTACACTGGATAGAATGTTATTCCTAAAGTTAGGAAGACTCAATTTCTGAGTTCAAATTCAGCCTCAAGTACTTGGTAACTATAGGACTCTAGGAAAGGCACTTAGCCCTGTATATCTCAGTTTCCTCATCTGTAAAATGATTTGGAGAAGGTTATACCAAACTACTTCTAATATCTCTACCAAAAAAAACAAATGTAGTCACAAAACTTTGGATAGGATTGATAATGACTGGCACATATTGGGAGTTTACCAATCAGCAGTTAGAATAAATAAAAAGTGAAATTAAATGAAAAACTTTCTTACTTGAATATCAGCATGTTTTATAAAAAAAAAAAAAAAAAAAATAATAATAATAAAATTCACCAGCCCCTAGAACACCACTAGCAGATACCATGTATTTCCACATTCAGAAACATGCACACACACACACACACACACACACACACACACACACACACTCAGAATAATTATTACAGTCAATTATGAGTTATCAAAATAAAAACATCTTGTTTTATTTTGCTTAGCTTTATTGCACATTGAAAGTATTGGATTTTTTACAAATTGAAAGTTTGTGACTGTCATTTTTCTAATAGGATGTACTCCTATCAAGTCTGTCACATTTTGGAATCTCACAATATTTCATTTTTTTCATTATCATTATATTTGTTATGGTAATCTCTGATCAGTGGAAGAAAGAATCAATGGATGCAGCAAACTTCGTTGTTATCCTATATTAAAAATTGCCCTGGCTACCTCAATTTTTAGCAATCATCAGCCTAATCAGTCAGTAGCTCTCAACATCATGGCAAGATTCTCAAAATATTAAAAAACTTACAGAAGACTTAGATCATGGTTAGCATTTTTTAAAGCAATATAGTGCTTTAGATTTAAGGTTTGTAAATTAAGTTATTTTTAGACATAATTGCACACTTAATGGACAACATAACTTTTATATGCACTGGAAAATCAAAAATTCATATGACTTTTTTATTGCCAAGATTTGCTTTATTGTTGTGGTCCGAAACTGACCACCACCCCTCTGAGATATATCTATAGAATGTATGGGCTAGCCTCTGCTTAAGAAGACATAAGAGTGAATCTTCCATTTTATAATAGTTCTCATCTAAAATGTGGAAGTAAGAGAAATTTTGGTATTTAAAGATATAGGCTCTCATTTATCTGGAAAACCATCCAAAACAGATGGATGTAACTTAAATTTTTATCCTAAATAAACAAAGAATAGTAGAAGTGGGGAAAGTTGAATCTAATAGTAGTCGCGTGTGTGTGTGTGCAAATGTGCATATATAGGTGTATATGTGTGTATATACATGCATATATATGCATATAGACATGTATATATACAACTATGTTATATCTGTGCATGGATATGGATGCATGTGAATATTCTCTCTCTCTCTATGTATATATATATATATATATATATATATATATATATATATATATATATATATATATATATATATATATATATATATATATATAAACATATGTATATATAGTTATGTGTGTGTTGGCATATGAGCTTAGCCCTGGAAAGTAGATGGAAGCTTTATGGAAGGAGATCTCAACTCCATAGAAGGAAAAAACAATTCCAATAAAAGTAGACTAAAAATGAAATTATTTTCTTCAGAAATATGCAGTGAGATTCACAAAATTAGAAGTATACAAGCAGAGGAGGAATGGCTATTTGTGAGGAATGTATCAAGGGAAATTTTGTTTTAAGAAGGGAGCTGGCCCACATGATCTCCTTCTTTTAAACTATAATTCCAAGATTTAGTAATTGAACATGAGACAGAAAACCATATCTTCATTTCAAATTAACATTCTTATTGCTTTCAGTATCAACCTATCTTTTTCTGTATTTTTTCTTTAACATGAAAATCTGTCTAATTTATTATATTCACATTTGTAATTCAATAAATATTTATAAAGTACTTAGTAGGGAAAAGGCATTATGTTTAGTATCATAGACACAAAGATGGTTTTGCTTGTAAAAAGTTTATCATCTAAGGGGTAGGACAGATAAATGTACAAATGGTTTTGGTGCAAGAGAGAGACTCAGGGAAAATATGATGAGAAATTGAATCTGGGAGAGGTTGCTCAGAGAATTGTCATGTTTCCAGAATTATGTTTTAAGTCCTTCAATAAATATGCTATTTCTGCAGTTGACCATGTGACACATATGGAAGAAGAACTTAGAATGGGAGTGCTGTAGAATGTGGCATACCAGAGATGGTACTGCAGAAATTTTCACTCCTACAGTATGAACATTTTCCCAGGAGCTATTACTACTTGTTTTTGTTTACTCCTGATATTTTACACACTGAAATGTGATTATAGACTAGGGCTACAAAAGTGACTTTATTTTAATGTTACAATCTCTAGTGCTTTACAAATGACAGCAAAAAGAGGAGTACAAATGGAGATTAAAACTGTGGGAGATTTGTATAAGAGTCCAGGGGCTGTGAGCAAAGAAAAGCAACATATTGAAGGCCTTAGGGAAAAGGTTCATCTTCTAAGTAATGGAGGGGAAAACAGAAGGTAGGCAGATTAGTTTGTTCTTTTCCAAACCAGAGAGAAAGATAAATAATGGAAACCAAGGAATCAGTGGTTTAATATATTATAAAATCAGAGTCACATTTCCTAAGGTCATTCTTAGGGCTAAGAATGATAATACATAATTAATTTAATGACTGATAACTTTCTGTAGCCATGTTTCCACATAATGAGGCCATAGAGTATACCTTCAGCCCAATATTCCTCAGCTACTATTAACTGTAAGAAAATGTAACTGTTGTTTTCACAAAGGAAGAGGCCAAGCTCCTCAGATTTGACACTTGAAAATATATTTAGAGCACTTTTTCTCCCAGACCTGTGATTTCACTAGCTAAGGAGTATCTGAGCCAAGATAAATTCCAGGTCTAGCACTTTATCCCCTTAACTATATAGATGCCTACATCAAAAACATATAAATTAGATATAATCAAAAAAGAGAAAGTACTAGCATTAAATGAAGTTTGGGAATATTGAGGAAAACTTCATATATAAGGTAAAATTTTTAACATGAACTTGAAAGTAGTCAGTAAATCCAAGAGACAGAGATGAAGAGGGAAAAATTGCAGCTGTAAAGCACAGACAGGAAAAATATTGAGAATCTAGAGATAAAATGTCTTCTGAGCAACAGCAAGGAGGTTAATAATCCTGAATCACAATGTTCCTTCGTGGGAAATAAGGCATAAGAATACCAGAAATGAAGAAAGAAGCCAGATTATTAAGGAATGCTTTTGAATGTCTAATATAGGATTCTCTGTTTTATCCTGTTTTATCTCTGTTTTATCCTAATAGAAAAGCACTGAGATTTATTGACCAGAAGGGTAACATGGTTAGACCTGATTTTTCTGAAACCAGAAGCTGAGAGGAGAATGGATGGAGTCGAGTCTGGAAAGACTTAAGCAACTGGAAGGATCTTGTGAACTAGTCATTTTTCAGTCTAATCCAACTTTTCATGACCCCATTTAGCATTTTCTTGGCAAAGATATTGAAGTGGTTTGCCATTTCTTTTTCTCACTCATTTTTATAGATGAGGAACTGAGGCAAACATAATTAAATAACTTGTGTAGTCACTTAGCTAGTAAGTTTCTGAAATAGGATTTGAACTCAGGTCTTCTTGACTCCACACCTGGCAATCTATTCGATGGGCTATTGCAATAGTCCAAATAGAAGGAGAAAATAGCCTAAACTAAGATGGAAGAATATCAGAGGAGAGACGTTGTATACAAGAGATGTTATGACAGAAGAATCAATAGGACATGGTAACAGAATGGATGTTAAAGTAAAAATCAAGAACTGAAGATAATAACTAGTTTGTGAGCCTAATGTCCTCAATTAATAGTGAATTTAAGAATAATTAAAATGTGGGCAAGTGGGGAAATATAATGAATTCAATTTTTGTTTTTGCTTTTGTTTTTTAATATGATGAGCTTAAGATATCTACAACAACATGCACTTCAAAATATTCAAAATGCCATTGGAGAAGTGAGATTAGAAGAAAGAAAGGCTAAGGGCTGAATAAGTAAATCAGGAAATCATGAGCATTGATCATAATCATGAGAAATTATAATTAAATTCATGAAAGGTGATCACCAAGTGAAAAATAGTATAAAAGAAGAAAGCACAAGGCAGTTTTGGAGAATGTCCATGGTTAGTAAGCTCAATCTTAATAACACTCCAGCATAGGAAACTGTGGAATGGTTAATAAGTATAAGGAGAAGCAGGAGAGAATACTGTCATAAAATGCAGTGAGAAAATAAAAAGTATGAAACGGTATTTCAATGGGTTTGGCAAAAAGAAAGGGGAGGTGGAATAGAAGGACTTAGATGAGAAAAAGGAATGAAATAAGACTATAGGGATCTGCATTGAAGTGGACTTGTTCCAGGAAAGCATAGATATATACTCAAACTTTAGCTGTCTCTGCCTCCCTAGAGGAAGATTCTTATGAAGAAGAAAAAATGGCAATGACATCTAGTTTCTCACTCCATCCCCAAATTGCCTTAAAAAGGACCAAATCAGAAATCTACAAAGTAGGATACATGGAAAATAATCTTTTGATATCTGCAAAGAAAATATCAGAATTTCTATCTCTTTACCTTTATTATCTTAAACATAATAAAAAGTTAGCTCTACTTATATTTAATATTAAAGCTTTCATTTTCAAAACTTATGCATGGATAATTTTTCAACATTAACCCTTGCAAACCCTTGTGTTTCAATTTTCCCCCTCTCTTTCACCTCCTTCCCTAGATAGCAAGTAATCCAATATATGTCAAACATTGTAAAAATATATGTTAAATCCAGTATATACATACATATTTATATAATTATCTTGTTGTACAAGAAAAATCAAATCAAAAAAGGAAGAAATGAGAAAGAAAAATAAAATGCAAGCAAACCATAACAAAAATAGTGAAAATGCTATGTTGTGATCCACACTCAGTTCCCACAGTCCTCTCTCTGGGTGTAGATGGCTCTCTTCATCACAAGATCATTGGAACAAGTCTGAATCTTCTCATTGTTGAAAATATTCTGATATCCATCAGAATAGATCATCATATAATCTTACTAGTATTTGTTATGTGGATTGACACTGGTACAATCATCTGGTCCATATGTCAAATTTCATGTCACTATTAATACTCAGAGTGTTTTAAGAGAACAGAGTTCCCTAATGAACTGTAGAACCCTCATTCACTTATTAGCATATAGTGTATTACATCATTTTGGAGAATGGACAAATGACTTTTAAAGATTCATACAAAGAAACTGGGTAGAAGATATTTGTTAATGATGTCAATATGAGTAAGTTATCAAGAAAATAGCATAGTTGATGCTTTAGTTGCTCCTGGTCTGAACTCTTCATTAAGCACATTATTAGAAAATAATGATGATGGAATATAAATCCAAATTAGTCAATAAAAATTGAATTTATCAAGAATATCATTTAAATGTGAATTTTCATTCAATGTCATAAACAATTACTTTTGCTTTAAATGTTTATTGTGCCTTTAGGCATTATTCAGTGATAGTATGGACTCCTCACTGTTTTTGCTGCCAAAAACAATATGTTTATGACACAAAAATTCTCATAACTATGCACTTTAATAATCGTGAATAATTTTCTAACCTGTTTAAAATCTTCCAAATGAAGAGTTTTATTGATTTTCAAACACATTTATTCAACCTATAAAAACAAGAACTTCAAATTAGCTTGGTAAAAAGAAATGTTTGATATCAAGGAGTGGGAAATTTTACTAGCTTCAGTAAGAAAAAAAAAACAAAAAACAAAAACTTTCTATAATTAGTAGAAATGATTTAAAATAACTATCAAGAATTAATAAAAACAGTTGATGATTTACTGTTTCCATGTAGCTCTAAACATCTTTGTCAGTACTTTTTAACTCCAGTTCCAGTATTCATTAAGACTAAGCATCAAATTAATGAAATTCAAAACCAATCCTTTGAAACTATTTCCAAAAGTATTAAACTGAGATTTTTAATAATTCTTAGTCAATCGCAATATTCTCACTAAAATAATAATAGTAATATTTTCATGTGAAAATTAGGTTTTTAATGTCCTTGATAAGCAAAATAAATGTAATTGTACAATTCAGCCATTCAATATTATCTTAATATGTTTTTCAGATATTTTATCATTATTATGATATGTTAGTGTGTTACTACTTGTGTGTCATATATACATAAATTGATATACATTTTTTCAACCAATAGAAATATAAAATCAAAAAAGGGTGGAACCTGTTGGATTAAATAAAATTTAGCTTTGGGAATGTATTTATATGTAATATTACTTCAAGTCTTTTTATCCAATAAAGCATTTTGCAACCTGATTGCTTATGCCTAAAATTTATTGAATTGGACAAAAAACTTCTCATTCCACATGTGGCAAGTTGTTTTTTCTTCCAGGGGGCCAATTACCAGGCCAGTAAAAAATTCTGGCCCCTTAATTTTTCTCAGTGTACTTAGTTGAATAATTCACTCCAGTTGTCTCAGGGAAAAACATAAAAAGGAAAATAAAAATTAGAGCAGGATGCTCTCTTGATATTGAAGATCTATGGGAAACATGAATGCCAGTAAGAGGCTCTAGAGGAAAAAAAGAAAGAGCATGATAATGTAAAGAGTTCCAAGTTTGGAGTCATATCACAATCTGCTACTAAGATTCATTATCTGCAAAATGATTGGGATAGTTTAGATGTTCTCTAGAAAGCTTTAAATCAACAATACCATCATGTTCGGATTTACTAGATGACAGAAACTCATTGGTAGTGTTTAGCAAAGATTTCCTTTAATTCCTAAAAGTCCTTTCACATGGAATTTGAAGCTATGAATTCACATGCAAAAGCATTAAAAGTAAAAGAAAGGTGAATGTGTGTTGTGTTTATGTGGGGGGGGGGGGACAATACACATATATGTGCTTTACTTTACAGTCTTTAGATTTACTGGATGTGTTGGAAACCTGGTCTCCAGAGGAAGGAGATAAGTACCTTCCTCTGCAATGGTGAATCTGTGAAAGATGGTAAAGAAAACTGGAAATGGTGAAGAGATAAATTAGACATGAGTAATAGAAAGACCAAGCCCACACTGGTGAGATGACAATTACCTTCATATAGAAGCTGCAACTGTGCCAATGAATCCAAATTAACAGAGACAAGATCTAGTCAAATCTGTTCAGAACAAAGGGAAGCATGCAATACTGAGCGCACAGAGAGAGCATGACATAGGAGTTTCAGTTCCAACCATCCTGCTTGACACAGCACTAGAAATCATCAAAATTGCTCAGGTATCCCCAATTGAAAAATGGTCAAGTGATAAGAGCAGGCAGTTTTCAAATAAAACTCTCAATATTCATATGACAAAATATTATTGATTAGATAAATGCAAATTAAAACAAATCTAAGGTACTACTCACATCTATCAGCTGGGCTAATATGATAGAAAAGTAAAAAGACAAAGGTTGGAGGGGATGTGGAAAAACTGGGACACAAAATTAGTGATTTGTGAATTGATTCAGCCATTTTGGAGAGCAAGTCCAAATGGCTTTAAAGGTATTCTAAAGGACTAATGATAAAAAAAATGCAAATCACCTATTTAAAAAAAAAAAAACTGATGGAGTGTGAATGCAGATCAAAGAATACTTTTTAATCTTATTTTCTTGTTTTCTAATTTTTTTACAACATGATTAATATGAAAATTTTTATATGTTTGCAATATGTCACCTATTTCAAATCAATGCCTTCTCAATGGAAGGAACAATAAAAAGAATTTGGAATTTAAATTTTAGAAAAATGAATGTTAAAAATTTTTGCACATAATAGAAAAAAGTAATTTAAAAAATAAAAAAATAGCTCAGGTATCTAGAGATAGGGTTCCTTGTAGTGCAGAATAACAACTAATATCTATTAGTTCAAATAATAATCTCATCTATTTTTATTAATTAGTAATAAAAGTTTTCATTAGTTGAAGACATTTACGTCCATATACACATAAGAAGATTTTAGCTGGTGACTACCCTAGGAGGAGCATAAGATACAGAAACTCCAGAACTATCTAAGTTAAAGTAATGAGCCACAGAAATGAGAGGAATTAGGTTATAATCCCCAGATTATCATTTTAGTCAGCACCATCAAAAATTGTATTAAGGTCCTTTGAGTATGCAATTAGGCAATTATGGTTAAAAATTCAAATGGCTAGTTGAAAAAGCAACTTTAATGTGAAGGAATTTCAGCTTAATTGTGATAAGCGAATCAGCCAATAAATATACATGATGAAACATCAGATACTTGACAATTTTGACAAATGGAGAGAACAAGGGATGAGAGTGAAGGAGCAAAGCACTTATCAAAAGTCTACTACATGCCAAGCACTGTACTAAATGCTTTACAAATATTATTTTAAGAAGTGGGAAGATAAACAATCACTATAAAGTTGAAAATATAGTAGAAAGAAGATGCTAGGTATAGAATAGAACTGTGAAGTTTTGAAAACTCCACATATTTGCCTGGAATTGAACATGTTTATCTTTAGCTAAGTAGGGATGGAATTAAAATGAATACTGAGATTTTTTTTCTTTTTTTTTTTTTTTTTTTTTTTTTTTTTGGTCAAGGCAAGCAGTTCTTTTTCCCATGATTTAAGAAGTCTAAAAAACAAACAAACAAACAAAAAACATATAGTTGACTTCATAGAAAGGAGCTGTATTCACAAGGGATTCTTTAGCTCAAGATCACTGAAATGTGTTTCAGTTCACATCTCTGATACAGTAATGAATAAATTTATTGCACATTGAGAAACCCACTGTTCAACTTAAATTAGCATGGTAGATGGAGGAGACATTGTTTTGTTGTTTTGTTTTTTCTAGCATAAACTTAATCTTATTCTTCTTTGTACTATTCCTAAGGGATGCAACAGTTATACCTAGAAGGATGGAAAATTCAAATAGTTGAAATCATTACTGGGATTTCTGGAAGATCACATTTCTCAAAAACATTCTAAGTATTCACTGAGCTGTAAGGATAAATATTTCTGAAAATGTTTCTGTGATTCTCATCATCATAGAATTTCTCAAGTTTTTAGTGTATGTTCAGTCTTACAAGGATTTTTATAATGGTATCAATATGGATGGTTATATAATGATAATGATCTAATCCAATACTTAGATTTTATATCTTCAAAACTTACCAGGAGAATCTTCATAATACAATACCATTCCTTCCAGGGATTCTCAAACTACGGCCTGCGGGCCAGATGTGGCCAGCTTAGGACTTTTAGGCGCCTGGTTATGGCAAATGGGCTGAAGGGCAGAGACAGAGTGTGAGTTTTGTTTTTACTACAATCAGGCCCACTATTTAAAAAGTTTGAGTACCACTAGCACATTCATGGCCAAGAGTAGAATCACTAAGAAGCAAAACCTAGTGAGCTCTTATGGACTGTTTCTTATTGGCCATTCCCTCAAATTCACTTGCATAAATGTAATAAGGCTGAATTTCTTAGGAATAATCTTTATATTATCTTGTAGCAGTGACCTGATCCTAATCAAAATTGCCTCTATAACCATATTCAAATTTGCATGACAATCGTCCTATTAATCTTTCTATATTATTAGCTGAGTTTATGTGCATGTCATGTATGTAACACTTTTTGATTGTAATCTTGAATTTTTACTGCAGCATAAACTAGTGTAAGCAATCCACCTTTATTTACATTAGGCAAATCCAGTTGTATGTGCATTTTGCCAGGCTGGATTATTGCTTTGTGAAATGATGTTATTTCAAAACTATTATTAACTTATTTTTCTCATCTATTTCATGGAGTTCAGAGAGAAATGGTCCTGTGACAAGTCACTATCTTCCACAATATTTTCATATTTACCATGATATGGACTGTTTCACAAGTGATTAAAATAATTGTTTTTCCTAATTGAATATAATTATTAGTATGGTGAAGCTCAGTACTGGATCAGTGAGCAGAGAAGTGACTTTATATGGTGCATATGTTACTTAATAGGCCCATGACATCAAAGCCTGCAGTTCAGAGTGTGTTTCACCAAAACATTACTTTTCCTTACTCATGTGTCTCCATTCCAGTTGCTTGTATTTATCCATTCTCTCTCACAGATATTGAGAACTTTGGTAGAAGAATATTGTGATTTGTTTTTAACACCCAAGTACTTTTAATATCATTATTTTTCTTATTATGAAGTAATTACTATTATAAGTGATTTGTTTATGTAGTTATTGTTATAAATGGCTGATTTGTGTACTGTGGAAGTACACTTATAGAGAGTGTGTGTCTGTGGTGATCCTTTACTGTGAATTTAGATAAATCAATAATAGGATACATTGGAATAGGTAAGTCAAGCCAGAGAATGAATTATCCACATTTTAAATGTGAGAGATGTGAGGTGCTTCATTATGGATAAAGGCCCTCACATAGTCATTATACCATTATATAATCATATGATGAGGAAGATTTCATTGCTAATTATTGACATTGGTGTAAGAGTCACTACATCTGCTGCCTATAGCCCTATACCTTTTAATATAGATCTTAGGAATGCAATTCATCATTAGTTATAATACATCCCTATAAGTATTTTAAATCCACAAAGTGTTTTACATAACATTCCAGTTACCCTAAAAATAAGTCTACTGAGATATATAGCACAAGTGTTACTAGCTCTGTTTTTATATAGAGGGAGTTAAGACTCAAGTTAAGTAGCTTGTTCATATGGGTACACCAGTGTCAGAGGCAGGATTCAAAATCATCTTTCCTTGATCTAAATCTAATAATCTTTCCAGTATACCTTGCTATATTTCTAGACTATACCATACCACTAAATGATTATGTGCCTTTGAAGAACCTTCTTCCTTAACCCCAAAAGTCTTTATTTGCTTAAAAGAGGAAGAATCCTATTTAGCTCATAAAATTTTTATGAGGACAAAACAGTCAAAAGCATTTCAGAAACTACAAAACATCAAAACTACAAAGTTAAATGAGACATTATCATTTTTATTAGTGTTACATATTTATATTAAAAGTGTATCTCATTCTACTCCCTTTTGACTATCAGATCACCTTCTAGTCATTATAGAAAATTTATAATTACCCAATAAAATGGAGAAATAGAAGGAAATATGATTATAATAAAGGAGAACCTGGAATAGGGTACAAACTAAGATCCTAAGATCAAGGAAGAATAATCCACAAATTGTACAATATATTAACCAAAATTTACATTCTGGTATATATGCTGATTCAATGGAAACCATCTAAGGTATGCTTTGGTCCTTTGGTCTTATGACATGACAATTTCAAATAAGTTCCAGATATCTACAGAATACACAAAAGTGCTGTTAACTGAGAAATGATATGGAAATGTTTACTCTTAAGTTTTTTATATACAATTCTGAAATGGCTTGGATAAGTTGATGTACTAATCTCAAGATGATAAAGATGAGAATTAGTCTGTTACTCCCCAAAAACAAACATATAAAATGAGACCTTAAATCCATAGTCCTCCAAAACTCTTCCATCTTCTAGAAGTCCATGCTACCTAAAGCTCTCAAATCTAATACATGTAACATCTCTTCCCCATCACTGCCTGCTTCCCTTTGTCATCTCATGCCCTGCATACTATACTCTCTTTTCCCCCTGCACTTGTTTTGCTGCTTGTCTCTGTACTTTGTATACTGTTTGTTCCTATACCCTTTGAGATTATTGAAGTGTGAAGACAGCCAGTGATCTTTCCTGACACATGTCCCCACATTTCAAAATTTCATAAATTAATTAGTACTTCAATAGTTATAGATAATTAATCGTACACTATAACATGAAGCATAGTTCAATTCAGTACTAGTCTATGAGTCAGGATAGTCTGTGTTCACATTCTATCTCTGAAATATTCTGATTATATGATCATAGAAAAGAAAAAATCTAGTATTTTCTACACTAAACCAAGACTATTATATGATAGATTAGTGTAGATGCTGAAACTGAACCTTGGATTAAGGAGCTCTGAGTCTCATAGCCCTCTTCAAAGCATCAAAGTCATTTGGGAAATGAGGTCCAAAAGTCACTAATTGGAAAAGATTCATATCATATCCAAAAATTGAATTTCATTATTACAACATGAAAGCACCTCTATTAGCTACTTTTATATGTTATTAGTAATATAAAAGAATTAAGATGACTTGCTTAGGCAGCCAGTTTTCTAGTTCAGTTTACTCTAGTTTATGGTAATTATAAAGCCATTTTTAAGAGGCTAGATGAGCAGGGATACCTGAAAGTGAATAGAGATGTAGGGGTATATTGATCTGTTTCTAACTGCCCTCTTCTTTACAGAAACTTAGATGGTTCTTGAAGAAATGGCATCCAAAAGCTACCATTTATGAAACCCTTAATAAGACTATTAAATTCCAGAAATAGATACTTATTTGATATAAAAACCAATCCATGAAGAGAACAGAGTCCTAGTGGAAAAAAAAAGAAAAACATTTTCATTGCTCTGAAAATTAGGTGTGAGGAAAGGAATTCAATGACCAGCTGGCCACTATAGTCCTAAAATCACACAGAGGAAGAAATGCAGAGGACAATCAATGAGGATCATAAATAGAGAGACTACTTTGGGGAGGAAAATAAGAAGATACATGATAATTCAACAACATAAGAGTTTGAGAGCATACAAGGAAAGCACACTAGAAGAGGAGAAGGATCCAAAACAAGGACATTGCATTTTATAATTATTTTGGGATGCTAGTTTTAATGAAATAAGCCCATTTCTTACAGAGTTCATCTTAGACTAAAATCCAAAAATCTTAAAGACTTCTATCAGGCTTCTTCCATTTTTGCTATTATATATGTGGAAGAATGATAATGATACAACCAAAAATAGTACATTTAGGACTACTGTATAAAAATTGAAAAATAATCGCATAACAAGTTTTTCAAAATGGGGAAATGACATGTATAAAGTCATTCAGAAGGAGAGACATTAGAATACCATAATATGAAGATGGTGATGGAGTGTGGCTTAGTAGCCTAGAAAGCATCATTGAAGTCAAGAGCATGTATTTTTAAATCCAAGGTATCATATAATAGCTATATGACCCAGGACAAGTAAATTAACCTTTCAATGCCTTTGAGCATTGACTTTCTAGGACTTTAGGTTATAAACAAATTGTCAGTCAGCATCTTTACAACCTGGGAATTACACAGGGCTGGATCTTGAATCTGAAGTGAGTCTTACAATTGGAAATCATCTCTAATAAACAAAGCTTTGACTTGAGGCATAGTTTTCTGCTTTCTGAGTATCTGCCTTAAAATTTGAGGCTGATTTATCTATTCTCTCCTATAATTTGTTCTAGATAATCTTTGATACACTGAACTATGGCATCGTACAAAATATACTCCTGCTGAGGAAAGATCAACTGCATTATTTAAGTCAATCATAATAATGCAGTCTGAGATATGCAAAGACCTTAGAGAAAAATAAAAGTTTGGAGGATTAACAGAGAACCAGACCACTAAGTTCTATGAATATCTGAGCAAGAAAACTGTCTCTCTAGATAGCCTGTTCAAGATGGAAATTTTTAATAATGACAAGTATTTTGTTTTCCCTAAATTTATGCTTGTATTCATTGTGATAGCCATTAAACCCAAGAAAAATACCACCAACACAATGTGGACCAGAAGATCCCAACAGCCCAGCAATTCCTGATCATCACAATCATGGACACACATATGGTTACTGGCACTGAGAAGGATCAGAGCCAGAATTCAAGTCAAGTAGCCTATGGATACCCAGAAAGGAAAGCCATATTGGTGTAGAAGCAATAAAAATCTATTCTTAATTGAAAACAAAAATGAAAATTTTAAGAGAATGCAATGAAGAAAAGAAATATTTATTTAAGAACCTCCAAAAGGAACCGTTAAAGGAACTTGCTTCTGGTGAACAAAGACATTTATTATTATTATTATTATTAATTATTGTTCTTCTTAATAAAAAATTTTTATGGTTAGCATTTACATAGTATTTTACAGATATCTCATTTTATCCTCACCATAATCTGGGGAGGTGCTATTTTCTTCTATTTTAGAGATAAGGAAACTGAGGTGTATAGGAAAAAATGACTTCTCCCAAATTCCTTAGCTATTAAGTATTTGAACTCAAAATATCCTGACTTCCCCCTCTAATGCCCTATAGGCCACCCACCTGCGTCTAATTTCTAGTTGAGGGAAATACAAGATCACATGTGTCCTAGGTGAATTGTCTATCTACTTTCTTAACAAACCTAAAATATATAACCTTTGAGCTTCAACCTACTAGGCCAGGTGTACTTAGATTTTAGCCTGGAGAGAAACCAAGAAGTGCATCATTAAAAAAAGTCATAGGAGGAAAAAAAAAAATAAAAAAATTTTTAAAAAATAAAAAATCCATCCAGTAGATAAGGAACAGGAGGTCAATGAAGGACATTTCATGGCCACTGACAGATGGTCAACCTAGCATTCAGCCAGAAAAAGTAGACGGGGCTAAAAACCCCCAGATGAGTTCTTTGCTTCAGAGTTCACCAAGATGAGTGGGTGAACAGATGCCTGAACACATATTCGTTTCCCTGGGGTGGGGTGGAGACAAAATACTTAAGCAGTCAGTATCATATCACTAGAGGTGATTAAGAAAATTTACAATGAGCAGATGGATGTGACAACTATGGCAGAAGACCAGGTGGAATATTTTTTTAAGATGCCAGAAAAAGGGACATAATCCTATAGATGAAAATATATTGGATTAATATGCAAAATCTATTAGCACTACCCACTGAGAAGTCGTAAACTATACTTATCAATGCATCCATGTCAGCATATTGACATGACTGAAACCATAATAGAGAGAAGAATTTGAAGGTACTTGTATTATGTTTCCTCGTGACTTAAATAATGGGCAATTTTCTCATTGTACAGTTTTACTTCATTGTAACCATGATCTCATCCAACCATGCAGATGGCAATCCCTTCACAACTTCCAATCTTGTGGATTTCGTTGTCCTTGGATTTCAACAATTCCTCCATAAAGAATCTATTCAACCCACTGAGGCCTAATATTTTGGGAATGCTAGAACAGCAACTGGGCTACCCATCTGTCATCTCTCACTCTCTCTACATGAGCAATTCATTTCTCTTTCTTTTTTACATGTCCTTGGTGATTGTTTTATGTTACTTTTCATGGCAAGTCATCACTGTGGCCTACTTAAACACACCATATGGAATAACACAAATAAATGCATGAAATATAGGACATTTACATAGTGTTTTAGGTATCATAAATGATCTTTGTAGTAACCCTGTGACATAGGTAGTGCAAGGATTACTCAGCTCAACAAAATAATCAGAAACCAAGGAACAGAGATATTAATTACTGGCTCAAGGACACACAGCTAGCAAGAAAAAGGTCTGAAACCCAGGTACAATACACATGGTTCTCTCCCCTATAGAACAACTATTTCCTATATTGTTTTTTTCAATTATCCTTTGGGTGAACTCTAATTTGGATTCTTTTGAGTATAAGTATTCCATAACTTACAACTATATTAGTGTTGAGAAGATAGGCTTTTGTGACAATGAGCATCTTGAGATATATATATATATATATATATATATATATATATATATATATATATATATATATATATATATATATATATATATATATATATATATTTAAAGAAGAGAACTTCCCTACTATAATCCAATCTATTTTATTCTCATCCAAGGGTCTATTTGGCACATTGTTCATATTAAGTTCTTGTCTTTGATATATATAGATGTCTCAAAGTTCTTAATACAATTGTAAGTTTTAATAGTAGCTAAAAAATAATATTATAAGCTGTAATAGTTTTATCCCATCTTTAGACTTTTGGGGACACCTTGTATGCCATCAGACAAATTCTGAGATTGTTCATTCATTTGTTATAATTTAATCATTATGCATTTTGGCCATTTTGTTTTTCTTAATGAATAGTCATAACAACTTATCCCAAATGCATTAATTTTATTGAGATTTTTTACTGAGATTTACTGATTATTCCAGCAAATAAAAGAATTAAACTAGCTGATGACAAAGAAATATTTTTCGATATCCTCTATATACACTATATCTTCCACAATGTTGAGGGCTATCTTACTTGAACATTCGCCTTCCTATTTTATGTTACTACTGAACAACAAGAGAATAAGCATTTACTTGGCATTCATTATGTGCCTGGCACTGTGCTAAGCATTTTATATAAATATTATCTCACTTCATCCTTATTACAGCTCTGAAAGGTACCAATCCATTTTATGATTTAGTAAATTGAACCTTAAGGTTAAGTGACATGCCCAAGGTCATATAGCTCCTTTCTGAAGCTGAATTTGAACTCAGACCTTCTGGACTCCTAATACATTTTTCTGTTCACTGCAGTCCAACTTTTCTCACTGAGTCCATTATATGATTATATTGTATAACCTCAATTGATTCATCAATGCTGTAAGGCACTTCTTCTACCTGCTCCTTAAAAATTCAAAATACTACTCATTCTTTCAAACTTTTGGTCCCTCTTCAAATCTCCCATGACTTCTCCTGCCATCACACTCTCAGCTGCCATCACACTTACTTCTGTTCAAAAGAAAAATCCCTCACTCAATCCTTCCATCCCTTAATTATCCTTCTATATATTTTTTCTTTCTTTTCTGCCTAAACTTTTTTTTATTATATATATATATATATTTTATAATATTATACCTTGTATTCATTTTTCCAAATTACACCCCCTCCCTCTATTCCCTCCCCCCGACGACAGGCAATACCATACATTTTACATGTGATACAATATAGTCTAGATACAATACATGTGTGTGAATATCATTTTCTTGTTGCACAATAAACATTAGAATCTGAAGGTACATGCAACCTGGGCAGACAGATATTAGTGCTAACAATTTTCATTCCCCTCCCAGTGTTTCTTCTCTGGGTGTAGCTACCTCTGTCCATCATTGATCAACTGGAAGTGAGTTGGATCTTCTTTATGTTGAAGATTTCCACTTCCATCAGAATACATCCTCATACACTATTGTTGTTGAAGTGTACAGTGATCTTCTGGTTCTGCTCATTTCACTCAGCATCAGTTGATTTAAGTCTTTCCAGGCCTCTCTGTATTCCTCCTGCTGGTCATTTCTTACCGAGCAATAATATTCCATAACCTTCATATACCACAATTTACCCAACCATTCTCCAACTGATGGACATCCATTCATCTTCCAGTTTCTAGCTACAACAAAAAGAGCTGCCACAAACATTTTGGCACATATATGTCTCTTTCCGCTCTTTAGTATTTCTTTGGGATATAATCCCAGTAGTAGCGCTGCTGGGTCAAAGGGTATGCACAGTTTGATAACTTTTTGGGCATAATTCCAGATTGCTCTCCAGAATGGCTGGATTCTTTCACAACTCCACCAGCAATGTATTAGTGTCCCAATTTCCCCACATCCCCTCCAACATTTGTCATTATTTGTTCCTGTCATCTTAGCCAATCTGACAGGTGTGTAGTGGTATCTCAGAGTGGTCTTAATTTGCATTTCTCTGATCAGTAGTGATTTGGAACACTCTTTCATGTGAGTGGATATAGTTTCAATTTCTTCCTCTGAGAATTGTCTGTTCATATCCTTTGACCATTTATCAATTGGAGAATGGTTCGGTTTCTTATAAATTATGGTCAGTTCTCTATATATTTTGGAAATGAGACCTTTGTCAGAACCTTTGTTTTTAAAAATATTTTCCCAATTTGTTACTTCCCTTCTAATCTTGTTTGCATTAGTATTATTTGTACAGAAACTTTTTAGTTTGATGTAATCAAAATCTTCTATTTTGTGATCAATAATGATCTCTAGTTCTCCTCTAGTCATAAATTCCTTCCTCCTCCACAAGTCTGAGAGGTAGATTATCCTCTGTTCCTCTAATCTATTTATTATCTCCCTCTTTATGCCTAAATCATGGACCCATTTTGATCTTATCTTGGTATATGGTGTTAAGTGTGGATCCATATCTAATTTCTGCCATACTAATTTCCAGTTTTCCCAACAGTTTTTTCCGAATAATGAATTTTTATCCCTAATGTTGGTATCTTTGGGTTTGTCAAAGATTAGATTGCTATAGATGTACCCTTTTTTGTCCTTTGTATCTAATCTGTTCCACTGATCTACCGGTCTATTTCGTAGCCAATACCAAATGGTTTTGGTGACTGCTGCTATATAATATAGCTTTAGATCAGGTACACTTAGACCACCTTCCTCTGATTTTTTTTTTCATTAGTTCCCTTGCAATTCTTGACCTTTTATTCTTCCATATGAATTTTGTTGTTATTTTTTCAAGGTCATTAAAATAGTTTCTTGGGAGTCTGATTGGTATAGCACTAAATAAATAGATTAGTTTGGGGAGTATTGTCATCTTTATTATATTCGCTCGGCCTATCCAAGAGCACTGAATGTCTTTCCAATTATTTAAATCTGATTTTATTTTTGTGGCAAGTGTTTTGTAATTTTTCTCATATAATTCCTGACTTTTCTTTGGTAGATGGATTCCCAAATATTTTATACTCTCAACATTTGTTTGGAATGGAATTTCTCTTTGTATCTCTTGCTGTTGCATTTTGTTAGTGATATATAAAAATGCCGAGGATTTATGTGGATTTATTTTGTATCCTGCCACTTTGCTGAAATTTTGAATTATTTCTAGTAGCTTTTTAGCAGAGTCTTTGGGGTTCTCTAAGTATACTATCATGTCATCTGCAAAAAGTGATAGTTTAATTTCCTCATTTCCTACTCTAATTCCTTGAATCTCTTTCTCGGCTCTTATTGCCGAGGCTAGCGTTTCTAGTAATATATTGAATAGTAACGGTGATAGTGGGCAACCTTGTTTCACTCCTGATCTTACTGGGAAAGGTTGCAGTTTATTTCTATTGCATATTATGCTTACTGACGGTCTTAAATATATACTCCTGATTATTCTAAGGAATAATCCATTTATTCCTATACTCTCAAGAGTTTTTAGTAGGAATGGATGTTGGATTTTGTCAAATGCTTTTTCTGCATCTATTGAGATGATCATATGGTTCTTATTAATTTGATTATTAATATGGTCAATTATATTAATAGTTTTCCTAATATTAAACCAGCCCTGCATTCCTGGAATAAATCCTACTTGATCATAGTGTATTATCTTGGAGATGATTTTCTGAAGTCTTTTTGCTAATATCTTATTTAAGATTTTAGCATCAATATTCATTAAGGAGATTGGTCTATAATTTTCTTTCTCAGTTTTCGATCTACCAGGTTTAGGTATCAGTACCATGTCTGTGTCATAAAAGGAGTTTGGTAGGACTCCTTCATCCCCTATTTTTTCAAATAATTTATATAACATTGGGGCTAATTGTTCTTTAAATGTTTGGTAGAATTCACATGTGAATCCATCTGGCCCTGGGGATTTTTTCCTGGGGAGTTGATTAATAGCTTGTTCTATTTCTTTTTCTGAAATGGGACTATTTAAGCAATTTATCTCCTCCTCTGTTAATCTAGGGAGCCTATATTTTTGGAGAAAGTCATCCATTTCACTTAAGTTATCAAATTTATTGGCATAAAGTTGGGCAAAGTAACTCCTTATTATTTCTCTAATTTCCTCTTCATTGGTGGAAAGATCCCCCTTTTCATTTGTAAGACTATCAATTTGATTTTCCTCTTTCTTTTTTTTGATCAAATTTACCAAAGGTTTATCTATTTTATTGGCTTTTTCATAAAACCAACTCTTGGTTTTATTTATTAATTCAATAGTTTTTTTACTTTCAATTTTATTGATTTCTCCTTTTAATTTTTGTATTTCGAGTTTAATTTTTGGTTGGGGGTTTATAATTTGGTCTTTTTCTAGCCTTTTAAGTTGTAAGCCCAATTCGTTAATCTTCTCTTTCTCAATTTTCTTCAAATAAGCCTCTAAAGATATAAAATTTCCCCTTATTACTGCTTTACCTGCATCCCAAAGATTTTGATATGATGTCTCATCATTATCATTATCTTGGGTGAAATTGTTAATTGTTTCTATAATTTGCTCTTTCACCCAGTCATTCTTTAAGATGAGATTATTCAGTTTCCAATTACTTTTTGGTCTATTTACCCCTAACTTTTTACTAAATGTAGCTTTTATTGCATTGTGATCTGAGAAGAAGGCATTTATTATTTCTGCCTTCCTACATTTAATTTTGAGATCTTTATGTCCTAATATATGGTCAATTTTTGTATAGGATCCATGAACTGCTGAGAAGAAAGTATATTCCTTCCTATTGCCATTCAGTTTTCTCCAAAGGTCTATCATACCTAGTTTTTCTAATGTTCTATTTACTTTTTTAATTTCTTTCTTGTTTGTTTTATGGTTTGATTTGTCTAAATCTGAGAGTGCAAGGTTGAGATCTCCCACTATTATAGTTTTACTGTCTATTTCTTCTTGCAGTTCTCTTAACTTTTCCTTTAGAAAGTTAGATGCTATACCACTTGGTGCATATATGTTTAGTATTGATATGGCTTCATTATTTATGCTACCTTTCAGCAGGATATAGTTTCCTTCCTTATCTTTTTTAACTAGATCAACTTCTGCTTTTGCTTGATCTGAGATAAGGATAGCTACCCCTGCTTTTTTGGCTTTACCTGAAGCATAATAGGCTCTGTTCCAACCTTTTACCTTTACTCTGTATGTATCTCCCTGCTTTAAGTGTGTTTCCTGTAGGCAACATATTGTAGGGTTCTGCTTTTTGATCCACTCTGCTATCCGTCTCCGTTTGATGGGATCGTTCATCCCATTTACATTTACAGTTAAAATTACTAATTCTGTATTTCCTGCCATCGTATTATCCCCAGATTATACTTTTTTCCCTTGACCCCCCTGATCCCCCTCCCCGATATTTAATTTACAGACCCCCCTTGTGACGCGCAACCCTCCCTCTTTTTTTTTTTTTTATTAGGATCCCTCCCCCCTCCCTCCAAGTCCCTTCACTTATTCTCCTTTTCCTTTCCCCTTTTCCTCTCCCCCCTTTTAATGAGGTGAGAGAAAATTCTCTGAAAAACAAATATGTTAATTATTTACTCTTTGAGCCTCTTCTGATGAGAGTAAGATTCACACAATGATTCTCCCCCTCACTAAGTTCCCTCAGATATGGTGTATTTTCTATGTCTCTTCCTGGGATGTAGTTTCCCTCTTTTTATCACTCCTTCCCCTTTTTCTGAACCGACCTCCTTCCCTTTACTACACCCCCCTTTTTTTCTTTTATATCAGTAAAATCAAATTATCCTTGAGTATTTTTTATATACCCACAACAGAGTTACAGTTCTCAAGGGTTCTGTGTACCTTTTTCTGTTTCTCTTCAGTCTTGTGGATGTAGATCAAATTTTTTGTTTAAGTCTGGTTTTTTTTTTTAGAAACATATAGAATTCCTCTGTTTCATTGAATGACCATCTTCTTCCATGGAAAAAGATGCTAAACTTAGCTGGGTAGTTCATTCTTGGTTGCAGTCCTTGATCTTTTGCCTTTCGGAATATCAGGTTCCAGGCCCTTCTATCTTTTAATGTGGAGGCAGCCAGATCTTGGGTGACCCTTATTGTGGCACCTTGGTATTTAAATTGTTTTTTTCTAGCTGCTTGCAGGATTTTCTCCTTTGTGTGGTAATTCTGCAGCTTAGCCACAATATTCCGTGGTGTTCTTTTTTTAGGGTCTATTTCAGAAGGAGTTCGATGAATTCTTTCCACATCTACTTTCCCTTCTGTTTCTATTATCTCTGGACAGTTCTCTTTGATAATTTCCTGTAAAATAGAATCTAGGCTCTTTTTTTGGTCATAGTTTTCTGGAAGTCCAATAATCCGCAGATTATCTCTCCTAGATTTTTTTCCAGGTCTATAGATTTTCCCAGTAAGTATTTGACGTTGTTCTCCAGCTTCTCATTTTTTTTGTTTTGTTTGACTGATTCTTGGGTTCTCTGTGAATCATTCATTTCTATTTGTTCCATCCTGACTTTTAAGGAGTTATTTTCTTCTTTCACAGTTTTTAGTTCTTTTTGTAAATGCCCAATTTCGTTTTTAAATGAATTATTTTGCTCTATTGAATTTTTTTCCATTTCCCTAATTTTTTTTTTTTGAGAATTATTTTCTTTTTCCAATTCAGAAATTCTATTTTCTTGAGACTTTTTTATCTTTTCCAATTCAGAAATCCTACTTTCCTGTGTTTTTTTAACCTTTTCTAATTCACTAATTTTGTTTCCCTGCATCTCCTGTGAATTCTTTATTTTTTCCAACTCCAATTTCAGGACATTGTTATTCTCTATTATAACTTCCCTTTCCTTTCCCCATTTTTCTTCGATCTCCCTCAATTTTTTAAGAGCTTCTTCTAGGAGAGAGTTATGTGATGGGGGGCAGGAATCGTTCCCCTTTAGGTTGTTGTCTGCTGATTCTCTGCTGTCAACTTCCTCGGGGTTGGACACCCGCTCTTTCTCTGTATAGAAGGAATCTATGGTTTTTCTAGCTTTTTTGCTCATACTTAAAAAAATCTTTTGGGGTCTGTCCCTGGGGTAGGAAATTATTTACTTCTTTACCAGCTTCCTCCCAGACCGGATGGATGCAGCAGCTCCTGAGCCCGAGCTAAGAGAGAGCTCTGGGAGAGAGTTCCCCACCCCCTCCCTGGAAGTGCCTCAGAGGTGATTAGCACTACTGTGCTTCGAGGGCGTAGAATAGTGAAGACAGCACGAAGCCCAGCCTATGTGTCCGGTTGGGGAGTGGATGTCTGCAGCAGGTGAAGTGAGAAGCCCCTGTGCTCAAACTGGAAGTGTCTGCCAGAAACCGCGGTCCCTAGTTCAAAGGTTCCGCTTCTCTGGGACTTCCTGGAGCTGAGTTCCACTCCCTCCAGCTAAGCTAGGCAGTGTGTGTTGCCTTGGGCCGTATCCACCCACTTCTCAATCTCTTAACTATTCTCAGGTGGTAGCTGAGGCCACACCCCCTGGTGCTGAGATCTGCTGAGTCACCCCCAGGGTGGGAGGGGGGGTGTGGGGGGGGGAAATCTAATCTGAGTTTTAAAATATTTTGGCTTTCTCTTCTGAACTGCTAAATAATTAGCAGAGAAGAGCTAACAGCCTGTGCCAGATTCCTTTACCTCAGTGGCTTCTCTGATCCCAGAGCCCTTCCCAGCGCAATGGGCGCAGTGTGCCCCTACCCCACCGTCTGTGCTGGTCTTTCTTATTCCTCCCCTGAGAACTGACCTTTCCTGTTGAAACTCCAGATTCTCTTCAGCTGGTAAGTCGTGCTTCCAGTCCTTGTGGTATCTATCAGTCCTGAGCTAATTTTGAGACTTAATTTATCTAATTGGTTGTGAGGGAGTGAGGATGTTCACTGAGTCCTGTGTTTCTTCTCCGCCATCTTGGCTCCGCCCCTTTTCTGCCTAAACTTAAAAGGCCATCTACAAGCAACAAGTGCCTTTAACTTCTGATTTCTCTTATTTAATTCTTAACCTCTTGTAATCCAGCTTTCAACCTCATCCTGCTGAAACCACTTTTCTCTAATGTTATCACTAATGTTTTATTTACTGAATCCAATGATCTTGTCTCAATATACATTATCCTTGATGTCTCTGCAGTTTCTTTTTGACATCACTGATGTCTCCTTAATAGTCTTCTTTCTATGTTTCTGAAAAAAAAAAAAAACACTCTCTTAGGATTCTCCTGCCAATCAGTTTGCTCCTTCTAAGTCTCCTTTGCTTAATACTCATCCATGTCATGTTCTCTGACTATAGATGCTCAACAGAGTTCTGTCCTAGGCCCTCTTCTCTTCATTCACTGTTACTTCATTTATGTGATTTAATTGGCTCCCATGGATTGTTTCCATCTCTGTGCTGATGATTCTCAAATCTACCTCTTCTGATTTAAACTGTCAATTGAACTTTAATCTCACATCTTCAACTGCCTTTCCAGGTGTTTTGAATTGGATCTTCACAGACATCTTAAATTAAAATGTCCAAAAACAGAACTCACTATCTTTCTCCTAAACTTTCCCTAACAATCCTAAGTTATCTATTAATGTTTAGAAAAATACATCCTCTCAGTTCCTCGGACTCACAACTTAGATGCTATCCTCAATTTCTTATTTTTTTTCAAACACTCCTATGCCCAATTTGTTGCCAAGTCATGTTGATTTCATATGACCCCTTCTCTCCTTTGTTATCACCCTGGTCCTCATCACCTCAAGACCTACTCCTACCTCTCTGATGTTTTTTTTTTTTTTATTTTACATCTTCTATATGCCATGTATTCTTCTATCCAGTGTTACTGGTCTCCTTACTACTTCACAAACAAGACATTCCACCTCTCAGATTAGGCATTTTCTCTGACTGTAATTCTCTTCTTCTCCATCTCAATGTACTAGGTTTTCCTATATTTTTTCAATTTCTTAATAAAATTCCATCTTCAATCGCTGTACACTTCAATATTATATGAAGATGTATTCTGATGGAAGTGGATATCTTCAACATAAAGAAGATCCAACTCACTTCCAGCTGATCAATGATGGACAGAAACAAATACACCCAGAGAAGGAACACTGGGAATTGAATGTAAATTGTTAGCACTACTGTCTATCTACACAGGTTACTTACACCTTCCGAATCTAATACTTGACATGCAACAAGAAAATGGGATTTACACACATATATTGTATCTAGGTTATATTGTAACACATGTAAAATGTATGGGATTGCCTGTCATCTAGGGGAGGGAGTAGAAGGAGGGAGGGGATAATTTGGAAAAATGAATACAAGGGATAATGTTATAAAAAAAATTACTCATGCATATATACTGTCAAAAAAAACTTATAAATAAAAAAAATTCCATCTTTGCTAATTCTTCTTGACTCTAGTGCCTTCCCTCTGTTAATTATTTTTTTTTCATTTTCCCATATTGTATATTCATATTTATTTCCCTATGATTTGCCCACTAGATTGTAATCTCTTTTAGGGCAAAAACTGATTACTGTTTATTTTTGTATTCCAAGCACATAGCATAATGCCTGACAAATAATACATGCTCAATAAATGCTTATTTACTGATGAACAAGTACAAGTAATAGCCAAAGTCCTTGGAGTCAAGAGACTTTATACTCTTAACTGTAGTTCTGATATTTACTAACTAGGTGACTATAGGCAATTTATTTTATCATTTTTGTTCTCAATTTTTAAGGAGGGATATTAGAATATGAGAATAATAATACTTGTGCTATTTACCAATATGGGATAATTATGAGGCAAGTGTTCTATAAAATTCTACTAAATGTAAATTATTAATATGTAACAATCAATTATTGAACAAAGCTATCTCTGCTGCTTCTTTTTGCCACAGAAACTCGTACTTATGCAAGGACATTATCTTGTTTGAACAGAATTCCAGAACTACATTTTGTTCATGAATTTTTCTTTGAAATCAGCAAATAGACACAACACAATCTGATATTTTTTACACATCTTATTATGAAAGGAAAGATGTGGTCTGCTATGGAAAATGATCTGTTAAAGTTCTATGATCCTAGTTTCATTAAGGAAAATTAATTTGTACATAGTTTTATAGAGTGAAGAAATGAGGTATGTGAGCCATTAGTTGCCAGTGATGACACTCTTAGATGAAATAGCATCTAAGATTTCCATTCCTTTGGGAATCTTCCTTTAGTTTAAATATCTAAAGAATCAGCTCTTATTTATCTTGAAAATTCTGACACCTCCTTCACAGTTTTCTTCTGTCTATTAAGTTAGATCCAAACAGTCTTGCTAATTTCATCTTAAGTCCAACTGCTAGTTCCTCAGCAAATACTGGTTGCTGAGGTAACAAGAGTCCAAATATGGTGCTTGAATTGTTGTCATTAACTACAACAGAACATTATAAGATGTTCAAGAGATGTGTTCTATTGTATATCTATATGCTGTCTTTCTTTCAATTTTCTAAATAATGTTCTAAGGACTTGATTTTGGAGGGTCATATGTCAAACTATTATCATTTGCCTAGTATATTTAAATTATTCTGGTTTTTCCTAAATCAATGAAGTACTCCTTCAGAACTTTATTAAGAATTTAGGGCAGATTTCTTGTGGACTAAAAATTTATAAGGAATATAAACTTAAATATAATGATCCATCCATAAAGATGTGGAATACATTCTAACTTGGTTTGTGAAGTCTGGGTTAGCCCCTCAGAAAGAGTCAGCATAAGTCTTTGATCTTTAGGGGGAGAAGTGAAGGGGATGGACAAAACTCCTACACAATCTCCACCAACAGACCTCCTTTCTGGTCGTCCTCCTCCAAAGTGACTCTAGCTTATCTTACTCTACTTCCTAATGACTCTTATGATTTATCTGTATACACCAAAAGATTCTCACAGAATAGTGAGAAGGGCCATTTTCCAAGCCTATGCTAATAGAGGATTGTCCAATAAGAAATTAGCCTTAAGTACTCCTTTGCCTGATTCCAGTGCACCTATTCAGAGTTTCAGCCCTTTACATTAGTGGATAGAACAATGGTTTTACCAGGGTCCTCCTCCCAAGGTGACAGAAGCACAGGGTTGCCAATGGAATTTGTCTTTTAGTCTGAGGACCAGCAAATCTTGGAGACATCATCTGGCTGATTCATACTAAATGTTTGGGGCACAACAACTCATGAACAACTTTAAGCCTAGGGATTTTATCTTTATATTAGTTCAAATATCATATATGTATGGATGAAATCATGGATCTTAGAGTCCTAAAGATATTCAATTTTTCAAAATACACATTTTCTTTAAAAAATGGTGCATTCCTGTGAAAAAGTTTTATTTTATATGCTTTGTGGAATTCAAAGAATTTAGATAACATTCAAAAGAGCAGTGAAAATGATGCAATACCTATAAAAAAGGCCCAGATGCTTAAAGTAAAAGTGATAGACTCATTTGTGAATATTCAAGAATACAGAGAAAGGGACAATAACAGTCTCCACACATATAAAGAAGCTTTATGAGAAGAAAGTTAAGCTGTTTTCTCTCTCCACTGAGGAAGGCATGAAGGTGAAGAAAAATAAATTGAACTGCAGCAGGAAAGATTTAAGTTTTCTGTAAAAAGCATTTTCTGACTATAAGGACTTTAGTATATGAGACCAAGTTTATAAAGGAGGCTAAGGAGTTTCTTTCACTAGAAGCTTCACATGGTTAGAAAAGCAAACCCTGGCAATGTTTTCTGTATGCTCCCTTCCAAAGTGAGAACTAGTGACATTTTGTGTCTCTTTATGATTTAGAAGTGTTCTCTGTTATCCTTTTTAATGTCTTTGTTATCCTTTTTTGATGTCTTTATAACCCTGTTTATAAACAGGAGAGAAGACAATAACCTGCATGGGAGGAAAAGACTAGTGCTGGCATATCATAAGTAGGTCTTCATTTTAATAAGACTAACATAGAACAAAAAGTTTTAAATATGATGAAAACATCACACCATCACAGATGCTTGAGAAAAAATGAATCATACAGAAAAATGGAAAAACTTGTCTATCAACAAATTTAAAAATAGAAAACATACACGCTAAAAATGACTTAATATGCTTTTCAAAGGATCAGGACTTAATAATGGACTGTGAAACTCTTAGACCCACATTCTTATTGTAAAATAAATTCTATTGATGTCTTTTGATTTTTAATCACCTAAATTTTCTTTCTAGTCCTCCCTTACCACAGCCCAAGGAACATAGAAAGCACTTAATAAATACATGTTTCTTTCCTTCCTGCTCACCACTTCCAGAGAGTCATACCATTTAACTAATGTCTTTTATAATAACAAAAATAATTAAAGAAAAACAATGTGTGGGGTAATTAGAAAAAAAATTAACTAATGCATCAGAAAATTCTAAAGAAAATAGATGCAATGTTCCATATTCATAGATTTTCTACCTCTGTTTTAAAAAGTGGGAAAACAGTGTCTTCTTGCATCTGTTCCTTTATAATCATCACTTTTAATGAATGTTGTGGTTATTTCCATTTAAATTGTATAAGTGTGTATAATGTTGATTCAGCTTACATTACTCTGCCTCTGTTCATAAAGATCATTCAGTGTTTCTATGTATTGATCATATTCATCACTTCTCTGTAACATGCCCTCCTGGCAGTTACTATTACTAGTCTGTCCTAGGCCCAACAGAGTACCTTTGACCACTGACCTTTGCAGTGTCAACTCTACCCAGCTCACCTCCTCTGAGGCCTTCAAAGGTCTCTGGCCATGATATTTTGAATCTATAGTTTAATAACCAGTAACGCACTCAAGAACAGTCACGTGTAATCTTAAAAGCCTTTATTATACCTACTCACATAATGCCCTGACTTGTTGGTTCCCTAGTGAACACCTGGTCAGAAGACCCACGTGTTCACTACCAAAATCCTTACCTCTCTGGGCTATCCATCCACTTGGCTAAGAGAGCCAGGTTAAAGAGAGTGTCTGCTGTCTGCAGTGGGCTTATAAAGGACCTGTGAGGTCACACACACAGCCAATCAGCAAGAGAGAATCACCCATTACGAAGCTATCTCAGTATGGCCAAGATCCCACCTACAGGGCAGTCCTAATATCCACAGAGATTACTTCCAGGTCTCAATCTCCCTTTGCACTGTGTCCGCCCATTTAAAGGGCCCTTACAATTCCCTTCTCTTGTTTTGCGGGAACCACATCCTTACACTTCTCATAGCAAAGTAATATCCCATTGAATGCTTGTATCACATTTTATTTATCTATTTTCCAATTGATGGTCATTTACTTTGTTTCTGTGTTTCTTTGCTTCCACAAATCACTGCTATATTTTTGTATCTTGATATACAAAATATATAAAACATTCGCTTGTATGATTTTCTGACATTTTATATGAGATTTAAGGACTGGTAGGAATATACCAAGGAATGAGAGGAAATATTTAGGGCATGGAGATAAGTGGAACAAAAAACACAAAGAAAAGAAGGTGCCTAATAGAATGTCTTGAACAAAGTGCAATCCACTGAATGGAATAGAAAACACTGAAATATATTCAAGAGATAATAAGTATTTGAGTTTAACAGAAAGATAGAGAATGTAGTATGAAGAAGATGAGAAAAATTGAAGAAGTTTCAATTTAACAGACAACAAGAATTATTGAAAGGATTTAGAAGAGTAGAAATGATGAAATCAGTGTATGAGGAATTTAATTCATTAATTATATAAAGAATAATTGATTAGGGGAGAAAATAGACTTAAAAAGAACTTTTGAGAGGCTGTTCCAACAGCATGATAGTCTGATAAAGAAATAATGAGGAAATATATATATATATATATATATATATATATATATATATATATATATATATATATATATATATATAGTGAAAGGGAAACTGAGCAATTCTAAATATCCCTTAATTACTATATTGTAGATAAACAATTAAGCCAATATTAAATTCAAAAGCAAGAAAAAACAAAATTTCCAAAACAGAATTTTGATATTGGGAGAGAAAAAAAAAGACATTGAATATATTACCAAAGAAACAGTTAATAAAGGTCAAGAGAAGCAAGCAAAGTAATTTATGACCAAATAAGAACTACAGAACATTATGAAATGTAAAATGGATTTTGATTACATAAAATTTAAAAGGTTTTACACAATCAAAACCAATGCAGCAAAGATTAGAAGGGAAGTAGAAAATTGGGGGGGTTATAGACATTATTTCTGATAAAGGCCTCATTTCTACAATATAGAGAGAAGTGAATCAAATTTGTAAGAATATAAACCATGCCCCAATTAATAAGTGGTCAAAGGATATGCACAGTTAATTTTTAAATGAAGAAATTTAAATCATTTCTAGTCATATGAAAAAAATTATTTAGATCACTATTGATTAGAGAAATGCAAATTAAGACAACTCTGAGGTACCACTTCAAATTTCTCAGATTGATGAAAATAACAGGAAAAGATAATGATAAATGTTGAAGAGGCTGTGGAAGAACTGAGGCACTAAAGCACTGATAGCAGAGCTGTGAGATCCACCATTCTGGAGAATGGCTTAGAACTATGCACAAAGGAATAGAAAACAGTTCACACTCTTTGATCCAGAAATATCTCTTTTAGGTCTTTATTCCAAAGAGATTATCGAAGAAGGAATTTTTTGCATGTGTGAAAAAATTGTTTGTGGCAGTTCTTTTTGTAATGGCAAAGAGTTGGAAATTAAGTAGATGTCAATCAGTTAGAGAATGGCTATTTAAGTTATGGTATATCAATGTAATGGAATGATGAGCTGATATTAGAAAAGCCTGGAAATATTTATATGATCTGATTCTAAGTGAAGTGAGCAGAACCAAGAGAACATTGTAAACAGTAACAGAAAGAGTGTGTGATAATCAAATGTGATGGATTTGACCTTTTTAAATAATGAGATTACTCAAGACAGTTCCAATAGATCTGGGATGGAAAAGTGCTATCTGCATCCACAGAGTGAACTATGGGTACTGAATGTGGATCAAAGCATACTATTTTCACCTTTGTTGTTATCATTGTTGTTTTGATTGCTCTTTTTTTCTCTCATTTTTTTTTCACTTTTGATCTGATTTTTCTTGTGCAGCATTATGAATATGGAAATAAGTTTACAAGAATAGAAAAAAAGGGAAGCAAGCAGTGTCATAAAATACAACATATTTTCATCAAGAACAGATTATGACTCTTTGATTTGATTTCTTTGATTGGTGTTTTTACTAAGTTCATAATTTAAAGAAATGCTATAGATAACATTTATCTAAATTTTAGCATAATATTTGACCCAGTCCATTCTGGCTATTTTTTGACTCTGAACATTCAAACAATTCTAAAGCCTCCAAACTAATCTTTATTCTACTCTACTACTTTCCATCATTTGTATTAATACTTCAACATCAACTTAGAAGTAGGATTCTGGGGGATTACCTCAGTGTTATATACTTGGTCTTGCGCTATATAAACTTTTTTTTTTTTTAATCAGCTATTTGGATAAAGTTATCATTAAGTTTACAAATGACACAAAACTGGAGTAGCTACCCTCTAGTTGAGAGTCAATATTCAAAACATATTGATCTAAAAATAGTGTTTAATTCCTATAAAATGAAATTTAATACAAATAAATATAAAAAATATTTTGTTGGGATTAAAAAAGTAATGACTTGCCAAGGTGTATGCTCAAAGGACTATTCAATCATAACAGTTTTACTGGAAAAAGGATCAGATTGTTAACTTCCCCCACCCCACCCCAATCCTTCACCTACTGTGAAAGTGAAGTATGTCTCTCCCTCAGCCACTTGCAAGCCCACTTTCATACTCAAAACCCAAAGAGCATTACGAAGCACTTTTCCTGTGTCCTATACAAAAATAGAAAAGATAGTTGGCCTTATCCCAGGAACTCACTCCCCACCACATGTTGGCAACCTTGGACAAAATCTTTGCTGATATTCCCAAATTATAATTCTGCAGACAAAGAAAGACTTGGAATACATATAACTTATGTTTTTAAGAATTTTAAAAGGTATCATATAAAAGACATGTTTTGCTTTGTCCTAGATGGCAGGACTAATTAAGGATAGAACTTGCAAAGGCAAATTTAAGTGTTATATTACATAGGGAAAAACGTCCTAACAAATGCTTTCCAAAAGTTGAATAGATTATTTCTAGAGATAGTAGATTCTTTTTTATTGAAGGTCTTTAAACAAGAACTAGATTTCTACATTTGGGAAATGTTGTAGAAGGGAATCTTCTACAGAAATGAGTTGGACTAGATAGCCTCCAAGGCCTTTTCTACCTCTGAGGTTCTGTGATTCTTTCATGTATCTCTGCAAATTGGCCTCTCGACTCTAATTTTGTTTCATTTTTCATTGAACTTTCTTTAGTAAAAAATTTTGAGATCCCTCTGGTACTTCCCTTCATCACTAATATTCTTTTCCATGTACTCCTCCTAGTTTTCAAATCAATATCAGCTAAAGCCAAATCACCAAGGTAGTGTCTGAGTTCTCAGAGGAATAAAAGGCAAGCAAAATTTGATCTGAACATCTCTACTGGTCCCCGTGAAAACACCCCTAGCATATCTAGCTAATAAAAGAAAAATCATAATGCCCCCTAAAAAAGCATATCAAAGGAATTTGTCAAAAGTTGGGTGTGCATGTAAAACAGAAAAGGAACTTCTATTTTGTTTTTCCAATATAAAAATCAACCATAGAAAAGAGCTTTAATTTAATTTAAATATCAGATTTAATTTGTTGAAGAAAATATTTACCTACTAAGAGAAAACATAGATATCTACTTAAATGCAATGAGCTATAATTTAATCAAATATTAGAGTGGCAACATAGCTTAGTAGATAGACAGCTGACCTCAGAGAAGAAGACTATGTTTCAGGTCTTATCTCTGATTCAAACTGGCTATGTGATCATGAGCAAGATTATAATGGGAAAATTTCCTCTCATATCAATTTTAGTCATCTTTCAAGCTTTTCTTGACTCTGCAATTATATATATTGAGAAAACTAGTGCATCTTCCCTTCTAGTGATTTCGAAATGAAACATCTAAATCTATAAATATTTCATTTGTAATAGTCAAGCAAATTAAAGTGGAATTACAGAGATATATCTGGTCAGTTGGCTCCCAAAAAGATGTACCAAGAGTTAAGGAGATCATGGGTTCATTCTAAGGATTTAGTTATCATGTCAAACTCCCCTCCCAGTACCACAAACAAACATTTATTTTCTCTCCTTCCTATCTTTTACTCTACTCTGTATATTTGAGTGTGGAAAGAAGAGTTATAAAAAATAAACATAATCAAATAAAATAAGTGCCAATCATCTATGTCTTTAAAAAAGTCTCATTTTTTGGGACTAAAGGAGAACTAGAGATCATTATTGATCACAAAATAGAAAATTTTGATTACATCAAATTAAAAAGTTTTTGTACATAAAAAACTGATGCAAACAAGATTAGAAAGGAAGTAACAAATTGGGGAAAATATTTTTACAGTTAAAGGTTCTGATAAAGGCCTCATTTCCAAAATATATAGAGAACTGACTTTAATTTATAAGAAATCAAGCCATTCTCCAATAGATAAATGGTCAAAGGATATGAACACACAATTTTCAGGTGATGAAAATGAAACTATTTCCACTTGTATGAAAGAGTGTTCCAATTACAATTTATCAGAGAAATGCAAATTAAGACAACTCTGAAATACCACTACACATCTGTTAGATTGGCTAAGATGACAGGAAAAAATAATGATGAATGTTGGAGGGGCTGTGGGAAAACTGGGACACTGATACATTGTTGGTGGAGTTGTGAAATAATCCAACCATTCTGGAGAGCAATCTGGAATTGTGTCCAAAAAGTTATCAAACTATACATACCCTTTGATCTAGCAGTGCTACTACTGAGCTTATATTCCAAAGAAATACTAAAGAAGGGAAAGGGATCTGTATGTGCCAAAATGTTTGTGACAGCCCTTTTTGTAGTGGCTAGAAACTGGAAAATGAATGGATGTCCATCAATTGGAGAATGGTTGAGTAAATTATGGTATATGAATGTTATGGAATATTATTGTTCTGTAAGAAATGACCAGCAGAATGAATACAGAGAGACTTGGAGAGACTTACATGAACTGATGCTGAGTGAAATGAGCAGAACCAGGAGATCATTATACACTTCAATAACAATACTGTATGAGGAGGGTTTCTGATGGAAATGGATATCTTCAACAAAGAGAAGATCTAATTCAGTTCCAATTGATCAATGATGGACAAAATCAGCTACACCCAGAGAAGGAACACTGGGAAATGAGTGTAAACTGTTTGTATTTTTGTCTTTCTTCTCAAGTTATTTTTTACCTTCTGAGTCCAATTCTTCCTGTGCAACAAGAAATTCAGTTCTACACAAACATATATTTTCCTAGGATATACTATAACACATTTAACATGGGACTGCCTACCATCTAGTGGAGGGGGTGGAGGGAAGGAGGGGAAAATTCAAAACAGAAGTGAGTACAAGGGATAATGTAGTACAAAATTATCCATGAATATGTACTGTCAAAAAATTATAATTATAAAATTAATTTTTAAAAAGTCTCATTCTTCATCTCCAGGCTATCACCTTTCTTAGAGGAAGTGGATATTCTGCTTTAGTACCACTTTTATGTAATCAGGGTTGATTATTGCAATGAAAAGATTTTTAAAGTCTTTCCATGGTCTTGTAGTTTGTTGTGTTTTTTTTATAAAAACATTGTTGTATAAATTGCTTTCTAGTTTCTGTTTCTACTCAATTCACTCTGCATTAGTTCATTTTTAATATTTTAAAAGAATTTAGTTCCAAATTCTCTCCTCTTTTCCAATGCTTTTCCTTATTCATTGAGAAGGCAAGCTAAATCCATTCTACATTTTCAGTCAGGAAAAATATATTTCCACATTAGCTATGTTGCTAAAAAAAAATTGAAAAAGCAAGAAAAATAGAGAAAGAAAAAATATACTTCATTATGCATTCAAGATTATAGTTCTCTCCAGAAGTGTTTAGAGGTTTTGAGGGATTTATTTTTATCCTTGTCATTTATTATTATACAGATTAAAATTACTAAACCTTTCAAAGGTATTTATCATAATATTTTTATATATGTATATTATTCTTCATTTGTCTCATCTAATTTTGCATCAGTTCATATGTTTCCCCAAGTTTTATGAAATCATCTTCTTCATTGTGTCTTATAGCACAATAATGCTCAATCACTTCATTTCTTAAAGTACAATTGTACTTTGACCAGTGTCTCCAAGAAACTCTAACATGACCAAAAGCCACACTCAGTAAAACCATATAGGCAGACAAGCTAAAGCAAGTTGTTAATAAGTGACATACCTTAAAGTTACTGGTGAGTTAGGGGGATATCTACCCCAACCACGTAAAGACTTTCTCTGGTGAAATGGGCAGATGAGAATAAATTTTTCCAATGATCTTGATGACTAACACAGGTATTGTAAAGCCCTTAGTGTTTGGTCAAACATTAGGATGCCAAAATAATCTACTGAATCCTAGGCCATTGTCAATCACCTGACTTTTGTCTGGTCATTAGATATTGATAAATTTGTAAAGAGAGAATGAAGCTGATGACTTCATAACTCTGCCTCACTTCAATCCAATTTAGATGTAAGTCAAAATGTGCCCTGTGATGTCATTGGTCCTCTTCAAATAAGAACAAGCAGAAACTCCATCACAAAAGTATACCATAATTTTTTCAGTCATTCCTCAATGGATGGGTGTTCCCTCAGTTTCTAATTCTTTGCCACCACAAAAATTCCTATATATATATATATATATATATATATATATATATATATATATATATATATACACATATATACATATATATACACATATATACATATATATATACACATATATACATGTATATACACATATATACATATATATGTATGTATGTATATATATGTATATGTATGTGTGTATGTATATATATATATATATATATATATATATATATATATATATATATATATATAATATATTTTCATCCATAGGGATCTTTTTCCTTTTGCTTTGATTTCTTTGACAGAGAGAACTATTAGAGTAATTATTGGTTTGAAGTGTAAACAAAGTTTTATATTTCTTTGTATATACTTCCAGATTATTCTCTAAAATTGTGAGACTAGTTCTATAGCTCTATTTTCCCACATCCTCTCCAGAATGTTATTTTTTTTCTGTCATCTTAGCCAATCTTATGAGTATTAAGTAAAAGCTAAGAATTATTTTAGTTTCTATTTCTCTAATTATTAGTGATTTAGTGTTTGCATTAATTCATATATCTCCCCAGATTTCTCTGAAATCATACCTTTCACCATTTCTTAGAACACAATAGTATTCCATTCATTTACACTCCATATTTTAGCTATTTCTTAGATATTGAGAACTTCTCACTTTCAAGGATTGTAAGAAATGAATATTTCTTTCTTATGTTTATTAACTAATCATTGTATTAGGACTAAGATTGTTCATCTTTTTAAACTTCATCTAGAAATCAACCAGTGTGGGAAAGCTCTCTTAAAGACTTACCCAGGCTAATACCTAATTAGACAGTTAAAAAAAAAAATCTAAATCTAGGCTAATGGATGTATTCCTACTGGTGTTTGTTCAGACAGGTTTGGGAAAGGTTGATTCTACCTATTATCAATACAAGGGATGTGAAAATTATGTCTCTTTGAGCAGGAATGAGTTATTTAAGCTATGTACCCCAAGATCTTCATTTTAATAAAATCTATGCCTTCCAATGTGTTAAGCAATCCAAGTTTATTGCCATACCTCAATAACACCTACTCTTCAAAGGGCATGTAAATTATTACTTGCCACCACTAGGGGTCTTTGGTCTGAGAAAGATTCTCAAATGGCCATCCTTTTTTTTTTTTTTTTTTTTTTTTTTTTTTTAGTAATCTTATTAATAAATGATTAAATTACCCAGAAAGTATGTACCTTGAAACTTTTTAATCATCACAAGGAGCTACAAATATTTTTGCATATAAGGATACTTTTCCTCTTCTACCTTTTCAAGTTTAGTGGTCTCTCTAGTCTCTGGCCAGTTCATTGTCATCCTTCTAAGCATATGCATGAGGATCTATGAATTTTCCTTTCGATTTTCTTCTAATGATAGAAAATTTTAAACAATCAATCAGACATTAGAAATCATCTGTCACAATCCCTTCATTGTAAATTTGAGGCTTGTGCACCCCGAGTTAGAAAGCCCATCTTAAACAAGTCTCCTGTTTGGAGTCTAATATTCTTCCTCCCTCTCCCTACTGTCATGTATTATAAATAATCAGCTTCAGGAAGACTATAAAAATATAACTGTAGGAAATAACTAAGCAGGATATTTGCCATGGATAACTATCTAGTGCATTAGTTATTTGTTTAGGTCATACCATAATCAAGAGATTTGTATTTAAATGAAGATGATGAAGTTCGTTCTCCTCATTTTATAGAGGGGATAAATTGAGACCTTGAGAAATTAATGTCAAGGTCACACAGAGTATAGATCAGAAGTGAGATTTGAATCCAAGTAACAGATTAGTATAATTTCATATCATTCTATTTCTTTTCTCTTGTTCTTTCCATTTATACTGTTGTAATCATTTTATATTGTTTCTTTTTATGACACTTTGTATCAGTTCAGACAAATCTACTCAATGTATCATTTTTATTTATCATTTCTTGAAGCACAGTGTGCTATGCATTCCAGTTGGCAAACATTTTAATGAATCTAACTTTTTTTCTAGTTGACTCACTTATCATCTGACATCACCTTCCATCTTCACTCTCCAAGACTGCACTCCAAGTAGTTCACATATCATCTCCCTTTGGTTGATAAGAACAAAGTCTCTTCTTATGTTGTGATCATCATTATTTAGCATTCAGCATTTAAATATAAAAATATTACTAGCATCAAAATTTCCTTTTAGGACGCCCATTTGTATAAAAAAGCATTATCAGAGCTCCATGGATGACAAAAGTATGAAGACTGTATTATCAGATCAAGATAGTAGAAGGCACTTTCTTTAGTTTTATATAATTCTAATGAATCATTAAATTCATTCTTAAAAATTCATTTTATGCACAGATTTTTTTTCTTCTGTTATTATTTTTTTTCTAATGCCTCAAGAAAGGATGGTGACCTTCATATTTAAGACACTATGAATGAGACAGTAGCTCTGTTGTACCTAGCATGTAAAAAAGCTTGAAATATGGGCTAAGTTATAGACCTTCTTACAGCATTGCTAACTTAGAAGAAGCTCATCATGCAAGAGCACATTACAGCATGATTTTTTTTTCCTTTTAGCCATAGAGAGTCCTAAAAAAAAATAACTACTAGGATGGGGAGGAGCTATCTTCTATCTGCTATCTGCATGAAAAGAATACTATTCCCATGGAAACCAGAGATCTCTGAATGAGAATTTTCATTCACTAAGTGATTCAAGAAATACTTGTTGACCATCTGTAATGGATATAGTGCTGTGCTGGAAGTTAGGAGGAATTCCAAATTTGATGTCTCAGCTCTAGAGAAGCTTATATTGCACTGGATAAAATTATATATATATATATATATATATATATATATATATATATATATATATATACACACACATATATATATATACAGAGAGAGAAGAGAAGAGAAGAGAAGAGAAGAGAAGAGAAGAGAAGAGAAGAGAAGAGAAGAGAAGAGAAGAGAAGAGAAGAGAAGAGAAGAGAAGAGAAGAGAAGAGAAGAGAAGAGAAGAGAAGAGAAGAGAAGAGAGAGGAGAGGAGAGAGAGGAGAGGAGAGAGGACAACAAATACAAGGCATTATGTAATGAGTGTGAAATGAATGAAAGAAAAATAAATTCCCTAGAAATGACAAATTCATTTCTAAGTAAGAGAAAGAGTGATCTGGATTTTTTCCTTTCAGAAATTCTTGACAGCAGATAAGGAAGGAACTTATTCAAATATCACTAGATAAGCTCTCATTAACCATTGGTGTTAACTTTTTTTCTATTCTCTCATAAGGCACAGTATCAAGACATTCTGGTTCCGCCAATCCTTGTCCTATAAACTATCCCATGCTCTTAGGATGGATCCCTTTAAGCTGTATTTAAAAGACAAGGGAAATGTCAGTCAGGTAATCTGACTGAATTTGATTTGTAGCTTAACTATCACATTAAATCGTTTAATTAAAACTTGTAAAACAAACTGCAGCATTAATCGTTTCTTAATCAGCATCATACTTACTGCCTACTGAACATCCACCTAAGTCACCCAAGGGAAATACAGTCACCAAATAATACCCTTGTACTTAGGAGAATTTCATTTTAACTCACCCTATCCTATGCTGACACATTTAATTGACTAACCATAAGTTTCCCTATTCCTGCAAGATAATACATACCCAAATTTAATGCACAGTTATTAATTTCCTTTCAGGGTTTGGAGTGCATATTAGCTAAGCTTTTGTTAGTGCAAAACTGGCTGGACCAGTTGATTTTATTGCAGTTATATAAAAAATTTGAAGAACAGCAGCAAAAAGAAACTGGCAAAAAGAAAACTATTTTTTTAAATAGAGAAATGGAATATGAATAAAGAAATATGAATAAATATAAAGGAGAGGGGAGAGTAGAGAAATCAAGCAAAATAAAAAGAACAAATCTGAAAAAGTAACAAAAGTTGTTATTTCATGGCTATGAGGATAAAAATGAAAAATTAGAATTGGCTCAGTGGTTTCTTTGATTTTTCACAATACCATACCCATAGGATGTCAGTATACAATATGAAACTCATCCTTTAGCTGTTACCAAAAAGATTCATTTGGGAAGTCTTATATCTATCCAGAGGAAAGATAAAATTTAAAATTTCTATCTTTTTTCTAGTTTTCTAATTGATTTTATGTGGATATTCCATTTTTGAATTCTAGTCTGCTATTTATTTCAACTCATTTCAAAAAAAACATGGATGGATTATCTACCCATCAAGCATCATGGTAGGTTCTGAGGGAACTACAAAGGTAAACAATAATAATAATGGAACATTTTCTTTACAGCAACCATGAAGTAGGTAGTACACATATTGTTATGCCCATTTTCCAGAGGGGGAAAAAAACTGGATTCAGAAAATTTAAATGCTATATTCTATGTCATACATTTAGCAAATAACTATGAGTATAAGAATTTTAACTTATGTTTACTGATTTTCATTCCAGCATTCTTTCTATTGTGCTACATTGTCTCAAATAGGATAAGATCTCTGTTCTCAAGTATGAACACAGTAGGTCACAACCCATAACAGGTAGCTATCATCCAACTGCTCATTTGTGATTGAAGCAAGGAACTTAATAGTCTTTGGATAAAAGCCAAAAAATATTAGATATAATAATAATTATTTAAATTACCTAAGGTTACTGTTTGCAAAATGTTTTCCTACAAGAAATATATATGATATGATGTAATATGTGGCACAATTATTATAAACTCTGCTTTATGGATGAAAATATTTAAGATTTAAATGACTTCCACAATTAAATGGTTATTGCCAGCACCTGCAACTAACCCATTTCTTTTGACTAATTCTAGTGCTATTTTCATTACAGGCTCTCCAAATAATTATGAAATAACACAAACCAAAACAAATAAAATACTATAAGAATCACATTAATCCAATAATATCCAAGCCACATATAAAATAGGTTTGAGGTTTTCCTTGTTTTCTACTGTCTTTTCAAGCCATATTAATAAACTAAAAGCGAATGTATACTTTTATTGACCATTTGCTTCAGCACTGAGTAAAATACATAATTTCACAAAATGCTGAAAGAATAGATAAGAACTTGAATATTTAGATGATGCTATCCTCATTTTCCCTTGAAGAACTAAGTTCTGAATGTCTGAAGGCTTTATTTTATGTGTAATTAACAATTATCCAAAGTTTTAAATTTAAATGTTATAAATAATTCTGTTCTTCTTTCTTGCTTTTGAATACAAATTTCAGTTTCTCAGTCTATAAAAGAAGATATTTATACTACATGTCTACAAACTATCTCACAAAGCTTATATGAAGATCAAAGAAGATCAAATTCTATTATATTTGTAAATATCTTGACCAACATTAAAGTCCTATATAATGCTAGCCAGAATATTGGAGTTTTTCTATTATCATTATTTAGCAATATTTTGCTCTTTCTCTCTTTTTGCTTCTTTCTTGGTTCCCATTCTGTTTTCCGGCTTAGTTTTGGTATGTTCTATAATTCATATTTGGACTAGTTAGAATAGTATATTTCTGATCCTAGAGTCAGAAAATATATCTTCAAATCATGAGTCTGACTCATTCACTGGCTGTACAACTTGTGATTTTCCTCTACATACTTTTGTTTCCTCATCTGAAAAATTAAGATACTAGATACTAGTATTACTTTCTTACATATCTCCTGTAGTGTTTTTATAAGAAAAGTTATTAGAATGCCCATGAAAATGAGGCAATGAAATAACATAGACCACCTAAGCCTTATGATTTTAGAAAATATCATTGCAATAGCTATAATAAAATAAACTATAATGGGTAATATTAACAACATTGTCTTATGCAAGCCTGAATAATAAATCAATACTATTTTGCCTTCTAACTTCTCATTGTTTCTGATGCAATGATTCCCAGTCCTAGACAACTCCCTTCAATTCCCCTATTGCTGTTTTCAATCTACTAAATAGTGCTGAAAAACAAGTCAAACTGGTCCAAAAATTTACAAAAAATAACTTGGAAATAGGTTGTTCTTAATTTTCAGAGGACCAAAATGATATCACTGTGTTAGATGGCTGATCACATAGCCAATATGAGCTTGGAATGCTCCATTCCATATGAACATTTGAGGTAGCTTCTCTAATTTTGCATATTTCATTTTTCCTTTGGACTAATTCAATTCTGCTTTGTTTATAGCGTACACTTTCTCTGATGAGGGTTTGTCAAGCTGGGCAGTCCTATGCTAGTGTCTCCCATGTCACATGATTGATTCTAAAGTTCTTAAGAGAATTATGCTCTCTGCAGTAGAGTTTGAATGCTTGGTAATTTAGTTCAAGAAAGGAGCTCAGTGTCTGGTATCTTATCCTGTCAGGTGATCTTCCAAATCTTCCTAAGACAATTCAAATGAAAGTGATTCAGTTTCCTGACATGGGATTGGTATCCTGTCAAATAGTTCAAATATTCAAAATAGCATGTATGTAAGAGAGAGAGAGAGTATGTAAGTGGGTTTGTGTATGTGTGTGTGTGTGTGTGTGTGTGTGTGTGTGTGTGTGTGTGTGGCAGCAAAACACTGGATTAAGAAAGTGTCCAATAATTAGAGAGTGGTTAAATAAACTGAAATAAATGAATGGAATGGAATTTTACTACACCACACCACAAGAAATAGTAAATATGAAGAATTCAAAAAAGTATGGGCAGACTAAAACTTGTACAGAACAATGGAAGGAAAACAATATATCCAATGACTACAACAACATAAATAGAAAGAATAAAGAGAATCAAACCAAATATTGAGTAATTGTATTAACCAAAATTGGCCCCCTAAATAAAAAGAGGAAATGTACCTCCTTCAATTCAGTGTACAAGTAGGAGACTATGCATATGGACCACTGCATATACTTTTGAATATAAACAATTCATTAGTTAATTATAATTATTTTTTCTCCCTTTCTTTTGAAATCCTTATTCATATGTATTGTCTCAATGGAGGTAGAAGAGAGAGGGTGCATTTTAAAATTAATGTGAAGTAAAATAAAAGCATCAATAAAAATAAGATAAAATTTAATCAGCAAAAGAAAAACAATGTATACCACATGAAGCAAGCACATAATTTATTTAATGAATGTTTATTGGTTAAAGAAATGAAGCAATGAAATTACAATGAAATCTTCTACTATAAATTTATACTGCATAACCTAAACCACGACCTTGGGTTTATCTTCATTTGATATTGGTTCCTATCATATTCCCCCAAGTCATGTGCTTTGCAGATTCATTCTGTCAAAATGGATGACCTTGCTTCTGACTTTACTGAAACTCCAATAGAGTGTGGATATTTGATTGCTGATGTTTCCACAGATCAGACTATCTCAGTATCTTGACCTATTCTCTTTTCTTTTCTCTTAATGGAAGTGTTAGCCACCTTTCCCCCAACCCTGCCCAAGTCTAAGCCCTCTACTTGTATCCTTGAGTTTACATCTTCTTATCTCACTCCACCAATTATCTCTTTTCAACATCTTCTATTTTCACCTCCCCACCGATTCCTTCCCAACTTCCTATAACCATTACCTATTGCCAATAATTCAAATAAAAATACTCTTCCTTCCTAATTCTTCAAGGTGCCCTACTAACTGTTTCTCTTTTACTTCTAAACTTGAAAGTAATTTAGATTTCATTATCTTTATCCCAACCAACTCCCCAATTTATTGCAATCATAAATTTTGCTCCCATAATTCCAGTCAAATTATTCTAATATCTGTCTCAATGCCTGAATCCCCTTCTACTTCAACTAGCATCTTTTGTTTTAATTTTTCTTTTCCCTTAGATACAAAAGATGGAATTGTTCCCCAAAGTTGTCTTTTTCCCAAAACACTAGGCCCAGATTATGCAGGAGACCCTGAATTTGATAAGGATGAAGACCTCTTAGAAAATATAATTTGTTGTTTGTTTCTCAAATAGGACTTCTTGTGTATTTTTGGGGCATCAAGACAGGAACCAACCAGTCTTTAGCATGGTAGGAAATTTGCTTTTGCAGTGGGAACCCTGTAGATATGCAGAACTTACTGTTTTTATAGTCTAGCAATTCCCAAGAGAAAAGAAGATGACTTTTGCAATCACTTTTGGAAGTGTTATTTTTTATTTATTTTTTTTTTTTTTACATTTTTACTGTACATTCACCCTTTACATGCCTTTAGGTAGAGTTTTGTTTCCTCCTTCTTTCTTTGTCCTGCTGTCATAAATACCCAAACTTTTGTATGAATTGGAAACTCATTGGTTCCTACATGAATGTTTATTTCCCTCATAATAAATGCAGTTTTCATGTGAGTTTTCTGAAGTTGTTATTGCTTGTTAATAAAGATAAAGAAGGTACTTTGATAATATGAAGGACTCCTGTGAATCTCCAAATCTCAGAGGTCCAGTGGGAATTTTTTTAAGAAGGAAGTGACACTTAGTTTTTTTTAATGACTTAATCTGGCTCTGGGTTTTACTGAATTTGTAATTCAAACATGAATGTCACCCTTTCTAAGACTACTCTGTCTCCAGTTCTGACAGAAAGGAGCCCAGCAACATATTTACTTTTAGGCTTCCAAATGCATTAACCACATACTAAGAGAAGAGATTTAGAAAAGGAAACAAAGTCCAAGTGCTATTCATCAACCAATATTCACCTAAATTGTTATCTAGGAAGTGAATATTAGTCACCAGTCACATAACAGGGAAATCTGGAGATCAATGAGACAATATCTTCTTTCCCTTTTGTCTTTTATCTATGAGACCAACCATGCTTGCCATAATGAATTTTTCATAAACCTGTCCCTAACAACAATAAGAGACAAAAGGTATAATAGAATTATTAGAGTTGTTTATTTTTTCAGAATCTACTCAGGATATTTCCCTAGGGTTCAGGAATTTTAACCCTGGACTTCTTAATTTTATGTTTTGTTTTAGTGAATGTAATTTAATCTATATGTGAGTAGTCCTTTTGAGATTGTGATGAAAAAGAAAATTTCCGCAAAAGAAAGAGAAATGAATGAAAAGTGTAGAGGCAATGATGTAATTTAGCTATGATTTATAAGAAAATTTAGACTAAGTAATACTCTAGGAAAGAGAATAACATATGCTTAGTTGGTATTGAGCTGGTGCCTATAGATTAGGATGCATTCTAGATATTGAGCATACAGGGGAAAAAGTCTCTCCCTTCTAGACGTTTATAAGCTATTGAAGGAATCCAATATCCATATAGTTGAGTAAAAGTCAGGAGGGAGAGGGCACCATCAGTTACTGGAGATTAATAAAAGATTCCTATAGGAGATAGAACCTGAGAAAGAAGGCTGCTCAATACCATAATAGATAGAGCACTAGGCTTAGCCATATTTAATAGTTGTGTTTTCTTAGGCAACTCATTTAACTACTGTGTGTTTAAGTTTCCTCAACTCTAAAATGTGATAATATGCCTACTCTTAGGGTTGTGATGAGAATCAAATAAAATACTATTTATAAAGCACTTAGCATAGTGCTTGATATATGAGACACTTAATTAATGCTTCTTTCGTTCCTTCTTTCCTGAAGGTATTCTAAAGAACTAGAGTTCAGAAAGACTGAATTTCAGACATAGAAGACAGCAAAGATATGGAGAAGACTAAGTTTGAAGGAAGTGAGTTTAAACCATGGGGGAACAAGATTGTGAAAAATATTTAAATATTAGACTATAGAGGTTGTACAAGCAAGGCACCTAATGGCTAGACTTGTGTTTTACAAATGTTAATTTGACAATGATATTGAAGTTGGATTGAAAAGGAGAGGAAGTGAAAAAATCAAGACCACAAATAGCCCACGCAAGAAGGGATGGAGGGCTTTTCAGTTGATTTTGAGTGCAGAGAAGAGGATAAATGTGAGAGATGTTATAGAGAAACGAGTGTTAGAAATGGACTGAATAAGGCAGAGGATGGTGAGGGAAAAGCTGATGTGGGAAAATATAGTGGAAAATGTTAAGAATAACTCTATAATAACAATTTTTTGTGGGTAACTAGAAGGACAATAGTGCCCTTTAAAAAAATAAAAAAAAGAAAAGAGTGGGAAAGAATTGAGGGACAGATGATAGATTCTATTTTAGATATGTTAATTTGAAAATGTGAATGGGACATTCAGTTCAATTAGAACTGTAGATATGAACTTCGATGTTAGAAGATAGGTTACTGAAAATAGAAAGTTTGCAATTATCTTTAATAGATGACTAATTGAACCCACAAGAACTGAAGATTGGTCAAGGCTAGTATACATGGGGAAGAAACATAAGATGTTCAGTTAGGGAAGTGATGAAAATCATTAAATTTAGAGCTTGGCAGTAGTTTGGGGATTACATGTAATTTTAATACTGACCTGTTACAGATAAGGAACCTGAGGTTGTGAAATTTTTGAGCAACATTCTTTTGCCATTTTAGAAATGCCTGAATTTTAAATGAGGGCAAGGAGTTGGGCAAGGGAGGTTTTTAGGACTACCTCCCCATCAACCACCAATTTATCTACTCATTTTAAGGGACTAAGCCATGTTTCCCTTCAAGGCATACAATATCTATTGTAAATTATTGGGCCTCTCTTCCACCCCCACCTTCACAATCTTCTTGTTTGTTGGTGCCTGAAATTCCATTAACTAAAGAAAAAGCTTTTCATACTAGAATTAGAGATAAAAAGGCTTAAAATGCAAATGAAAGGTTGCAAATGCTTAATCCCCAACCAAGAAGTATGAATTACTGTTTATCCCATGCGTCCTTTTTTTTTTTTTTTTTATGTAGGAGAGAGGTAAGGTCAAGATAATAAGAGTAGAAACAAAACCATACCTGGGAATTCTTGTGTGGGGCAAAATTAATTAGATATATAGCAACAGACCTGGATCTTTCTGAATTCAAATCTGGCTCAGATTACTATGTGACCCTGGGCAAATCACTTAACTCTGCCTCAGTTTCCTCATCTGCAAAATGAGCTGGAGAAAGAAATTTCAAACTATTCTAGTATCTTTATCAAGAAAACATCAACTGGAGCCATGAAGAGTCAAGCATAGCTGATATGATTGAACAACGAGAACAGTAGCATGGAAAATAGCACAATCTTTGGAGTAGTTGTCATGGAAGAAATATTGCCTCTATCCACTAAAAAGTCTAACTCTTGTCCCAAAATAGAATAAGGAGGTGGAAGAAATAAAAAAAAAAAAAGGGATACCAGTTAGAGGATGTCGGGATTGATGTCTTGGAATTTCTGTATTATGTAATAAAGTAAACTGGAGAAGGACCTCAAGGAAAGGTGAAGTAACACCAGTAACCATAAGAAAGAAATTCATCTTTCCAGGGGAAAAAAAAAAAAAAAATGTCTTCCTATGAGAGAGAGTTCCTCAGGATAAAGCATTATTTGCTTTCATATAAGTTATACTTCTGAAGCAAAGATAAAGAGCCCATTGAAAAGAGGGGAAAAGATTCAGGAAGAGAACACTAAGAATATAGAAGACTCTTTTTTTTTTTTTTTTTTTTTTTTTTAATTTTTTATTTTATTTTATAATTATAACATTTTTTGACAGTACATATGCATGGGTAATTTTTTACAACATTATCCCTTGCACTTACTTCTATTCAGATTTTTTCCCTTCCTCCCCCAACCCCCTCCCCCTGATGGCAAGCAGTCTTATATATGTTAAATATATTACAGTATAATTTAGATACAATATATGTGTGTAGAACCGAATTTTTTGTTGCACAGGAAGAATTGGATTCAGAAGGTAAAAATAACAGTTTACATTCATTTCCCAGTCCTTTTCTGGATGTAGCTGGTTCTGTCCATCATTAATCAATTGGAATTGGATTAGCTCTTCTCTATGTTGAAGAAATCCACTTCCATCAGCATACATCCTCGTACAGTATCATTGTTGAAGTGTATAATGATCTTCTGGTTCTGCTCGTTTCACTCAGCATCAGTTGATGTAAGTCTCTCCAAGCCTCTCTGTATTTCTCCTGTTGGTCATTTCTTATAGAACAGTAATATTCCATAACATTCATATACCATAGTTTACCCAACCATTCTCCAATTGATGGACATCCATTCATCTTCCAGCTTCTAGCCACTATGAAAAGGGCTGCCACAAACATTTTGGCACATACAGGACCCTTTCCCTTCTCTAGTAGTTCCTTGGGGTATAAGCCCAGTAGTAGTATGGCTGGGTCAAAGGGTATGCACATTTTGATAACCCCCTGGGCATAATTCCAGATTGCTCTCCAGAATGGTTGGATTCTTTCACAACTCCACCAACAATGCATCAGTGTCCCAGTTTTCCCACAGCCCCTCCAACATTCATCGTTATTTGTTCCTGTCATTTTAGCCAATCTGACAGGTGTGTAATGATACCTCAGAGTTGTCTTAATTTGCATTTCTCTGATCAATAGTGATTTGGAACACTCTTTCATATGAGTGGAAATAGTTTTAATTTCATCATCTGAAAATTGTCTGTTCATATCCTTTGACCATTTATCAATTGGAGAATGGCTTGATTTCTTATAAATTAAAGTCAATTCTCTGTATATTTTGGAGATGAGGCCTTTATCAGAACCTTTAACTGTAAAAATTTTTTCCCAATTTGTTACTTCCCTTCTAATCTTGTTTGCATTAGTTTTGTTTGTGCAGAAACTTTTTAATTTGGTGTAATCAAAATGTTCTATTTTGTGATCAATAATGGTCTCTAGTTCTCCCTTGGACACAAACTCCTTCCTCCTCCACAAGTCTGAGAGGTAAACCATCCCATGTTCCTCCAATTTATTTATGATTTCGTTCTTTATGCCTAAATCTTGGACCCATTTTGATCTAATCTTAGTATGTGGTGTAAAATGTGGGTCCATGCCTAGTTTCTGCCATACTAATTTCCAGTTTTCCCAGCAGTTTTTGTCAAATAATGAATTCTTATCCCAAAATTGGGGATCTTTGGGTTTGTCAAAGATTAGATTGCTATTTTTATTCACTATCTTGTCCTGTGAACCTAACCTATGCCACTGATCAACTAGTCTATTTCTTAGCCAATACCAAATGGTTTTGGTGACTGTTGCTTTATAATATAGCTTTAAATCAGGTACACTTAGACCACCTTCCTCTGACTTTTTTTTCATTAGTTCCCTTGCAATTCTCGACCTTTTATTCTTCCATATGAATTTTGTTGTTATTTTTTCTAGGTCATTAAAATAGTTTCTTGGGAGTCTGATTGGTATAGCACTAAATAAATAGATTAGTTTGGGGAGTATTGTCATCTTTATTATATTCGCTCGGCCTATCCAAGAACATTGAATGTCTTTCCAATTATTTAAATCTGACTTTATTTTTGTGGCAAGTGTTTTGTAATTTTGCTCATATAATTCCTGACTCTCCTTTGGTAGATATATTCCCAAATATTTGATACTATCGACTGTTATTTTGAATGGAATTTCTCTTTGTATCTCTTGCTGTTGGATTGTGTTGGTAATGTATAAAAATCCTGAGGATTTATGTGGATTTATTTTGTATCCTGCGACTTTGCTAAAATTCTGAATTATTTCTAATAGCTTTTTAGCAGAGTCTTTGGGGTTCTCTAAGTATACCATCATGTCATCTGCAAAAAGTGACAATTTGATTTCTTCATTTCCTACTCTAATTCCTTGGATCTCTTTCTCGGCTCTTATTGCCAAGGCTAGAGTTTCTAGTACTATATTGAATAGTAATGGTGATAGTGGGCAACCTTGTTTCACTCCTGATCTTACAGGGAAAGGTTCTAGTTTATCACCATTACATATGATGTTTACTGAAGGTTTTAAATATATGCTCCTTATTATTTTAAGGAATAGTCCATTTATTCCTATACTCTCAAGCGTTTTTAGTAGGAATGGATGTTGGATTTTATCAAATGCCTTTTCTGCATCTATTGAGATGATCATATGGTTTTTATTAATTTGATTATTAATATGGTCAATTATACTAATAGTTTTCCTAATATTAAACCATCCCTGCATTCCTGGTATAAATCCCACTTGGTCATAGTGTATTATCCTGGGGATGATTTTCTGAAGTCTATTTGCTAATATCTTATTTAAGATTTTAGCATCAATATTCATTAAGGAAATTGGTCTATAGTTTTCTTTCTCAGTTTTCGATCTACCTGGTTTAGGTATCAGTACCATGTCTGTGTCATAGAAGGAATTTGGTAGGACTCCTTCAATCCCTATTTTTTCAAATAGTTTACATAGCATTGGAGTTAGTTGTTCTTTAAATGTTTGGTAGAATTCACCTGTAAATCCATCTGGTCCTGGGGACTTTTTCTTAGGAAGTTGGTTAATAGCTTGGTCTATTTCTTTTTCTGAGATGGGACTATTTAAACTACTTACTTCTTCCTCTGTTAATCTGGGCAAGCTATATTTTTGAAGGTATTCTTCCATTTCATTTAAGTTATCAAATTTATCGGCATAAAGTTGAGCAAAGTAGCTCCTAACTATTGTTCTAATTTCCTCTTCATTAGTGGTGAGTTCACCCTTTTCATTTTCAAGACTATCAATTTGCTTTTTCTCTTTCCTTTTTTTAATCAGGTTTACTAAGGGTTTGTCTATTTTGTTGGTTTTTTCATAAAACCAACTCTTAGTTTTATTAATTAATTCAATAGTTTTTTTACTTTCAATTTTATTAATCTCACCTTTTATTTTTTGAATTTCAAGTTTTGTGTTTGTCTGGGGGTTTTTAATTTGTTCCTTTTCTAGCAATTTTAGTTGTAAACCCAATTCGTTGGTCCTCTCTTTCTCTATTTTATGCAGGTAGGCCTGTAGAGATATAAAACTTCCCCTAATTACTGCTTTGGCTGTATCCCACACATTTTGGTATGATGTCTCATTATTGTCATTTTCTTGGGTGAAGTTATTAATTATGTCTATGATTTGCTGTTTTACCCAATCATTCTTTAGTATAAGATTATTTAGTTTCCAATTATTTTTTGGTCTATTTTCCCCTGGCTTTTTATTAAATGTTATTTTGATTGCATTATGGTCTGAAAAGGATGCATTTACTATTTCTGCCTTACTGCATTTGATTTTGAGGTTTTTATGCCCTAGTATATGATCAATTTTTGTATAGGTTCCATGAACTGCTGAGAAGAAAGTATATTCCTTTCTGTCTCCATTTAGCTTTCGCCAAAGATCTATCATATCAAACTTTTCTAGTATTCTATTTACCTCTTTGACTTCTTTCTTATTTATTTTGTGGTTTGATTTATCTAATTCTGAGAGTGCAAGGTTGAGATCTCCCGCTATTATAGTTTTGCTATCTATTTCCTCTTGCAGCTCTCTTAATTTCTCTTTTAAGAATTTAGATGCTGCACCACTTGGTGCATACATGTTTAATATTGATACTGCTTCACTATTGATGCTTCCCTTTAGCAGGATATAATGCCCTTCCTTATCTCTTTTAATTAGATCAATTTTTGTTTTTGCTTGATCTGAGATGAGGATGGCTACTCCTGCTTTTTTGGTTTTGCCTGAAGCATAATAGATTCTGCTCCACCCTTTTACTTTTAGTTTGAATGTCTCATCCTGTTTCAGGTGTGTTTCCTGTAAACAACATATAGTAGGATTCTGACTTTTAATCCAGTCTGCTAACTGCTTCCTCTTTATGAGGCAGTTTGCCCCATTCACATTTATGGTTAGAAGGACTAATTCTATATTGCTTGCCATCCTATTAACCCCTGCTTATGCTTTTCCCCTTTCCTTCCCTTTTACCCTCCTATCCAGTATTAAACTGGTAAACACCACTTGCTTTTTACAGCCCTCCCTTTTTTGGATCCCTCCCCCACCTTAAAGATCCTCCCCTTATTTTACCCCTTTTCCTCGAAATTACTGTATTCCCTTCCCCTTAGCTTACTCCTTCCCTTTCACTTTTCAATGAAGTGGAAGAAGTTTCACCATAAATCGAATATGTCTATTGATACACGCTATGTTCATCTCCCTCCTTTCTTTCTCTCAGATATAATAGGTTACCTTTGCCTCTTCATGAGATGTAGTACCACCACTTTGTACTTTTTTATGATATAATCTCCTTTCCACCTCTATTTTCTAAGACAAATTGTACATATGTTCTTTACATATTTTTTTGACAAAAGTATAGTTCTCAAGATTTCTTTTTACCTTTTTTAGAAGTCTCTTGAGTTCTGTATTTGAAGATCAAACCTCTTATGTAGGTCTGGTTTTTTCATCAAAAATAGATGGAATTCATTTATTTCGTTAAATGTCCATCTTCTTCCCTGGAAAACGATGCTCATTCTTGCTGGGTAAGTTATTCTTGGCTGCATACCAAGTTCCTTAGCCTTTCGGAATATCATGTTCCAGGCCCTTCGTTCTTTTAATGTGGACGCTGCTAGATCCTGTGTTATCCTTATTGTGGATCCTCCATATCTGAATTGTTTTTTTCTAGCAGCTTCCAATATCTTTTCCTTTGTCTGATGGTTCTTGAACTTGGCCACTATATTTCTTGGCGTTTGGATTTTAGGGTCCCTTTCAGTAGGTGATCGATGAATTTTCTCAATGTCTATTTTACCCTCTGTTTCCAAAACGTCTGGGCAGTTCTCTTTGATAATTTCCTCGAAAATGGTGTCCAAGCTCTTTTTTTCCTCCCATTTTTCAGGGAGTCCGATTATTCTCAAATTGTCTCTCCTGGATCTGTTTTCCAGGTCTGTTGTCTTTCTGGTAAGGTACTTGACAGTCTTTTCAATTGTTTCATTTCTCTGGTTTTGCTTGACTCCCTCTTGGTTTCTCCTTGAGTCATTCATTTCTACTTGTTCCAGTCTAATTTTCAATGATGTATTTTCTTCACTCACTTTTTTTATATCTCTTTGTAATTGTCCAATTGAGTTTTTATCTTCTATGGAATTTTTTTCCATTTTATCCATTTTATTTATTAGAGAGCTGATTTCTTTTTCCAGCTCACTAATCCTGTTTTCCTTGGAGTTGTTTACCTTTTCCAGCTCACTAATCTTGTTTCTCAATGATTTGATTTCTTTATCCATTCTGTCTTTGAATGCATGGGATGACTTCTCCAGGCTCTCTTGCCAAGGAATATAGAAGACTCTTGTCAAAGATTTTGTAATATAATCAGTGGTGTGAGATGAAGGGAATGAATCTGGCTCTGAGGCCTGAGGGTTTGTTCCTCAGCCTCCAGCCACCACAAAGGTAGATGATGGAATGAATCTGTCTCTCAATCCCTGCTGGCTGTATATACTCTATTATAATTACATCATTGTAGATGTGAATCTTGTAGAACTGTATTAAGTACTAAGTACATGTACTGAACTAGAGAACTATAATCACCATGTTAAACTAGATAACCATTGTCTTATCAGTTCCACTGACTTAACTTCTTGTAAAAATTCTTGTTTCAGATACAGAGTTCTGGCCCATAACAGTCTTTTATACACAATATCTAAGCTAAACCTAACAGCAATTTCTAGAGATGAAGAGTGTTATCACATTAAAAAAAAATTAAATTGATTCATTTAAATTGAATTCAGTTAAAATAGGGAACTCCAATTGAGGAAACACCTTTTACTAATGAAGATTACCATATGTTCTGAAACTCAGAATCCTAGAAAGATACCTAAGGCAAGAGAAGTTAAGAAATAACCCATTATATAGATGATCAAACTGAGGTTCAAAGAAGTTGAATAACTAGTCCAAAATTACATAACTTCTAATAGTCAGAATTTGAACATGGGATTTTCTGACTACAAGCTCAGTGCTCTATGTCCTTCATGTTCTGTTACTATCATGCCCTGTCTTGACAGGACAAAGTAAATACTAAAATACCATGAAAAACAGAACTTTTTAATATTTAAAATCTGCGTGCTTAACTTGTAAAATTCATATGTAAAAGTTCCCCTGGTTTATCATATCAGCTTGTACTAGATTCTAGGTGAAGTTTTGCCTTACCCACTCCTAATTCCTGCTCTGCTTTGCCTTGAAAACTCAGTAGAACCAAAATAAAAAATACAGACAGCTTCTCCCAGATTTATTGATTTATACCAACATCTTTCTCTCCTTTGGCTTTTGTTTTATTTTTGCTTTTTTTGCAAAATTCGGTGGGGAGAAATTCTAAAAGCATTTCATATGTATGGCTATCTTCTCCCCTTCTAAGAGAGAGGAGTTTTGACCTGTCTAGAAAGTGTTTCCTACCTAGAGACTTCAGTCTCCAAAGCATAGCAAAGGTATGGGAATAAAAAGAGTTCATCTCACTTTCCCCATTTGAATAGCAGCTGAGCCATCATCAATCCAAGGCTATCTTATCCCGTGGTAACTTGTCAAGATAGTTCATGTGCTAGGCGGCTCCAACATGTCAGGGCTTTTATTCTCAAATGGAAATCTTGCCTGTAATTGACACAGTGTCATTATGTTTCATCCATGGGTCAGGAAAACAATGAAGCATTAGAGCTTCTGCTGAATCATTAGGTTTCAGAGTATCCGTGGAATGTTGAGTAATAAATATGCTGCTCATCCATCTTGATGCTTTTCATTCAAATAAAGAAAATCGATATATAGACCCTTACATCATTTTCAGTTAGGACTGTATTGATGATGATTAATGATTATTGATCATTTATGATGATGATGATGATGATGTTTGATTGTTGTTAGTCCTTCCTTCTGGAAGAGGACTGTGATATCAGGAAGGTGATGCTATGACATGCAACTAAATTGGATTTAAGTGAGGGAAGGTTGTACAAGGTCACTGCCTCACTTTCTCCTCCAGAGCCATCTGGGTCCAGCGGCTAAATATAGATCAAAGTGACTAGAGATGGAGTTGGATAAAATGAAAGACCTTGTCCTTTTTAAACTAATTTCTTCAACAGGCCTCAGTTTGACTGAGGCTGAACCCATTCAGTGATTAAGGCTAGGTAGCAATTGAGGCAAAAAAAAAAAAAAAAATCTAAATTAATTAATTAATCTGGAGGGAGACCTGGTCCAAGCAGAACTGAATTTTTAGACACAATCTGAGTGAATCAGGACACAAAAAAATGACCAAATGGGACTTGGTCTAAGATCTATTGGTGACCGATTAAAATTAGATTGTTTTTAGTTTAAGATCTGATCCTTAAAGAAATCTGGCCAGTAAACCCCAAGATATTTTGGGAGGGTTCAGAGAGGCAAAAGAGAGGGGAGAAATACCTTTAAGATCATTTGTAGGCACGAGTATGATATCATATGTGGACAGAGGGAGGAAATGAGGGAAACGTCTCACTTAAATCCAATTTATTTGCATATCATAGCATCACTTCCCTGATGTCATGGTCCTTTTTGAGAATGAAGGACAAAAAACAAACTCTGTGAATAAAGCTGTCCTGGAATTAGTCAGTTGAAAGATTGTTCCTTCTTTCCTTCCTTCCTTCCTTCCTTCCTTCCTTCCTTCCTTCCTTCCTTACTTCCTTTCTTCCTTCCTTCCATCCATCCTTCTTCTTATGATTTTACTGTTAAGTGCCTCGATTAGCTTCTGCTTCAGGTACACACAAGTCATGCTTCATTTTACTCCCCTGCTGCTTTTTTCATCATCCACTCTGATTCTGTATCTGCATTTAAGTGGTGAACCAGGATTCTCAAACCCTGTCAAGTCTATTGACTGGTGAATTATCTAGGGACAAATGTTACCATTAGAACACCCTTAGGTAATAAAGTGATGAAGCTCATCTGTGTAATTTTGCACAAGCCATTTAACCTTTTGACCTTTAGCTTCCTAATCTATAAAAATTAGGGCATCTTTAAAATGTGTTGCTCTAGGTCTTATTTTTTATTTTTAATAATGCTAATCATTCCTGGAGAGTCACAGACAAGTAGAACCACTGGACTCAAGGATTCTGAGGTGTAGTGGGTCACTATTTAATACCAATGTAATAATGCCCTCTTCTGAGGGAGCCTGAGGAGAGATGAGATCAACTAAGAATTAAAGAATCAAAACAGAAGTCAAATTTCCATACTGATTAGAGGGATATCCTGTCACTAGCTGCTAAAATTCCCAGTGAACTAGGGAGAACCAAACACCAATTGATCAATCAATTGAAAAATAGTCCTTGTTCATTTCCAACATTGGTAATATAAATAATAATTGTTCATTCCCACCCCATTAAAAGCACATTGAAATATATAGGATATAATACAATATGTTCTTGCCTTTTCTCTTTGGCAGTATGATTGGATGTCTACACTTAAATCCTGAGAAACACCATTGTACAGTATTGAATTCTGCTTAAATCAATGTGGCATAATCCAGTATAAATAATCTTGGTTTGTTTTTTGCTTTTGCTTTGAAAGATTAATCTGTCATTTCTGACAGGTTTACATTGATCATTAAAAAAAAAAAAACCCGAAAAAGCCCTTAATAAATAATTTCATAATCTAGCAAAAACAAATTTTCACATTGGTCAAATCAAAAAATTTCTGAAATGGTCTTTTTTCCTGCATTTTTAATTCATAATTTCTCCAAAGGGAAGATAAATGTTGCATTTTATCTCCATTGTTATGATTTAGCAATCCATTGAACAGCATTCTAAAGTTTTTCAAATGTTTTTCTGTACATTATTATTTTTAAAATGATGTTTCTAGTTCTATTTTGTTTTTAAAAAATCTGTGTCAGTTTATAACAGTGTACCCAAATTCTTCAAAAATTGCCCTTCTTGATTACTTATGGAATGATAATATTCCATTATACTCATAAGCTACATTTTATTTAGTCATTCTCTAGTAGGAGAGGAAACTCCTTTAGTTTTCAGATTTTGGCTGCCATAAAAAGATGTGGCTACCACATAAATATTTTTCTACATGTAACTCCTTTTCTGCTTTCTGTGATTTCTTTATGTGGGAATAGCATATAGATCTATCAGTTATGTAGAAGGACCTAATAATATGGTAACATTTTTAGTAACAATGGGAGTAATTAATTCCAAATTGCTTTTTTCAAAAAACCAGACCAATTCATAACTCCACCAACAATACATTGATATACCTGTTTTCTCACAGCCCTTCCAACATTTGTCTTTTTCTTCTTTGAGTTTGTACATTTGATGTATATAAGTTAGAATCTTAAAGTTGTTTTAAATTATATTTTCTAAATGTCAGTGATTTATAATACTTTTGTGTAATATTGCTGATAGCCTAAATATCTTCTTTTAAAAATTGTTTCTCCATGTCATATTATGACTGATTTTTGAATAGCTCTCAGACTTATAAATTTAAATCAGTTTTTTATATATCTTTGATATGAAATCTTCAAAAGAAAAACTCCTGGTGAAAATATTTTCCCAGTTATTTCCCTCCTAATTTTAATTTTATATACTCAAACTTGCTCATTTTATCTTGTATGCTCTCATTTGGTTAGTCATCATTCTTTAGCCTATCCATAGATGTAAAAAATATCATCTAACCTGTTTTAACTTATATTAAAATATGGTATGAAATAGTGGTCTACACTTGAGTTTTTACCAAACTCTGCTATCCATTTTCCCCAGAAATTGTGCATCTTTCTCTCATTATTAGAGGTATTTGGGTTTATCAACTGCTATGCTACCATGTTTGTTTGCTTCTAAATGTTATATATAATTTGTTTCACTGTTCTCTCTCTCTCTCTCTCTCTCTCTCTCTCTCTCTCTCTCTCTCTCTCTCTCTCTCTCTCTCTCTGTCTTTCATTGTTTTAATTATTAGTGCTTTGTAGCAAAGATTGAGATTTGTTACTGATAGATCCCCTTTTTTCCCACTTTTTTTTTGGTTAGTATCTGTGAAATTCTTGGCCTTCCATATCAAATACATTACTTTTTTTCTAGGCCCATAAAATATTATTTTAGTAGGTTGATTAAACCAGCACCAAATAAGTATATTAACTGAGACAATTATATAATTTTATAATAATGGCTCAAACTACCCATGAATAAATAATATTTCTCCAATTATTTAAGCCTGTCTTTTTTCTGCAAAGGATATTTTAGATTTGGAGGTGAATTTTGCTAGACACATTCTCAAATATTTCATAACTCCTACAGTTATTTTGAAGGAAATTTCTCATTCTACTTTTTCCTGTTATTTTCTTCATTATACATAGTAATACTGATTATTGATGTGAATTTATATTACATCTGAAACTTTGTTGAAGTTTAAAATTATTTCAGTTAATTTTAGTAGATTCTCTAGTGTTCTTTAAGTATATCACCCTGTCATTTGCAAAAAAATTAATAATCACTTCATTTTTTCATTCACCATTATTCCTCCATTTGTTTTTGCTTTGTGTTGCTACCATAGCTAGCACTTCTTATTGTTTTTTTTTTTTTTGTTTTTTTTTTGCAATCATGTATGACTTTCCCCAACTCTATTTAAGGTTTTCTTGGCAAAGCTCTTCAAGAGATTTATTTTTCCTTCTCCAGTCCATTTTACAGATGATGAAGAACTAAAGCATACAGGGTTAAGTGACTTGCCTAAAGTCATATAGCTAATAACTGTCTGAGGCTAGATTTGAATTAAGAAAATGTGTTATTCTCACTTAAAGCCTTGTAGGTAGTGCTTCCAGAATTATGCTAAATGTTTCCCATAAGGACAATAAAAAATAAGGGTACTGTATTAAGAACCTATAACTCTAGAGAAAATTAAATAAAACCAAATCATTATAAACATAGATCATGTTTTCATTCCCATTACCTATTAAAGGCAGGACATTCTAAAGAGAACAGAAGGATAGCAAAATGATAGCAAAATGATTACCTGGATAAAAATAACACATCTGAAATCATGATCTTTTGGCTATCCAATGTCCATGTGATTTTGATCTTTCTGTTCAGTCTCTATATTTTGAAAGACTTATGCTGTGCAGTTTGGATATCATAAGTATTTGGAATGTTTGGATGGTTGGATGGGCAGAGTTGTTCTGTATAAGAAAAAAGCATCTGACATATAGGAATGAACTATGTATGTAAACATTGAAAAGGTAGTTATGAGAAACAGAGGAGAGAAATATGAAGAAAGTGAAAGAAAAAATATACTTATAAGATAGGAGGCAAGGAATCAGAACAAATCAATGGGAATATATCCTGGAGAAACTGCTTAATAGATAAAATAGGGAAAAGAAGATGATGGAAAGAGAAGAAAGGAGAAGGAAGGAAGAGGAATAAACTTACAACTATGAGAAGCAACTGGGAATATTTTTATGCTTGTTCAGAGAATCTGCATTAAACAAGGATTAACATCTGGTTCCACAGGTGTTATTGTAAAAGAAAACTAGAAAACTATAGTTCAGAGGCTAGGGAAATCACTTGAAACTAGGAATTTGGAAAAAAAAAAAAAAACTTAAGTTGCTCTATTCTTTCATTCTAAAGGAATGCTACACAGTGAGTGGACAGTAAGAGTTGTAAGAAAAGTATAAGAGGATAAGTAATATATCATCTGGTTATTACAGGTGAAGAGGGGTTGATTTAATAAGAATGATAAAAAATCAATCAACATTTATTAAATATGCACCAGTTAGGATGCACAGGCAAAAGGAAAATTGTGTCTACTCTCAAGTAACATGTATAGATATAGATATAGATATATATTTATGTATGCATAATATGTACAAAATGAATACAAGGTAGTTCACAGAGAGGTAGATGGAATCAAGAAAGGCTTCATGCAGATGATAACATGAGCAAAGTCTGGAGACACTAGACATATAATATTTTGTATGTGGAACAGCAAGAAATCCAAGAAGGCTGGAACACAAACTCAGGGAAAAGAGTAATACACAAAGAAAAAAATTAAAAGCAAGAAAGCATCAGGAATATGGAGTTTAAAATGACAAATAGGGAATTTACATTTGATCTTAGTATTAGTAGGGGACTACTGTGGCTGATTGGGGTGGGAAGATGAGAATTGACCTGATCAGACCTGAGTTTTATAACAAGTTGGGGAAGAAGTCTCAACAATCACATGTGTGTTTTTGATTGTACCCTCTGACTAAATTTCTCTCTAGCGGCTTATTGAGACAAAGCCTTGGGCATCTTTAGAATGAATTTTTGAACAGTTGAGAGGTAGAAGCTACTGTAGTTATCTGTCTCTAAAAATATAAATATTTGTTATGAGAAAAAGTCTTGTGACCTATATGACAGAGAATTAAAGAGAAAAAATATCTTTCCCAGGTAGAAGCACTTACTAGGCTACTCACGTGGGGGAGTGGAGAACCATTATAAACTTGAGTTATTGCTGTAGGTGGATTTATTTATTTGTAATTACAGCAATTTCATGAAACATGGAAGCATGCTATTACCTCCTCCAAACATCTGTGGGTTTAAAAATCCTACTTTTTCCAGGGCATTTAGAAAAAATAAAATAGGATTTGCATTTCCCTGCTTTTTAAGATCCTGGAATACTAGATCATATGATGGATTTATATTTGCAGCCAGAGATTTATGCCAATTTAATGAGATTTTACTTTTAATATAACACCATTTAGATCATGTGGCTATTTTTTGTGATATCAAAATGGTCCTAAACAGTATTAACATTTGCACACTCCCTCTCCATAATCCCTTTGGCAATCCAAAATAACAATCAAGGGTGAAGAGGTTAAAAATCTTATTTATATATAATTAAAGACATGAATTAAAATCATTTCTAGCATATTTATGTATGTGACTGCAAAAGCACTCTGGGAAGGTCCAAAGGATGGGAAGACCACAGAGATCCATTTCAGATGAATACATATTCCTAATCTTCTTTGAAAATAACTCAACTCCTCTAGAGATGTATTATCACCTCTGTCTAATCAAAGGACTTGTGGGAGTGTGCACTAAGAGAGTCTTTCTTCAACTTCTACACTTTTTCTGCATACACCATCCAATGCAGTTACTGCATTTCTGTTAGTACACACTAACTGTAAATACAACTGACTTTTTACCCTTATTCATCCAATACTTTTCTTGCATACTATGCCTATTATTTGCCAGTTTTATCTTGGATTCTTAGACTGCTTTTTTTTGTGTGTGTGATTTTGGAAAAGTCACATTTCACTGAACTTTGAGATGGCTTCTGTCTACATATCTATCGAAAGTAAGGGTAGGATTAGGTGAATGAAAGTTGTGTAGAAGGGGGAAAGTAGAACACTTGTCTTTGAGTCATAATACCTGGTTTTAGTTCTAATTCTCAATCATTACTTATCAGTTAATGCCATTTTAATTGTATTTTTTCCTACACCTGACTGATGTTTATTTGGTGAAAGGTTTTTTTTTTTTTTTTTTTCCAATAAGGAAAATCACTTCATCTTATTTTTTAGGCAATTGGAATTAAGTAACTTGTACCAGATCACAATCTAGTAAATGTCTGAGACTGGATTTGAACTCAGGTCATCCTGGCTTCAGGGCTTGCCCTCTTTATCTATTTTCCTACATACTTGCCCCTTCTTCCTCCCTTTATTCCTCCCTTCCTTCTTTTCTTCCTCCCCTCTTTCCTCCCTTCCTTCCTGCCTTCTTTTTTTCCTGTCTTCCTTTCTCTTTTTCATTCTTTTTGTAAAACTCTTTGCACAAATGCAAACCAAAACTTTCCCTAAAATTTAGGCATAGAAAGCTAACTCTGAATTCTGAGAAATTATTTGTTCAGAGTCACATAGCCAATATGTTTCAGAGACAGGACTAGAATTCAAATTTTTCTGTCTTTGATTGTAGTTTTTCATCCCACTATGCAGTTTCTCTTTTATACAATTTCATCTTCTTGAGGAACAATGATAGTAACAACAACTTTAGCAATATTTATATAGTGTTTCAGAGTTCTTTATATATATTATCCAATTTGATACCTCACAACCCTGGTGGTTAGGTATTATTATTGTTTCCATTTTACAAATGAGAAAATTGAGGCTGATGGGAGTTATGTGATTTTCCAGGGCAACACAGTTAATAAATATCTGAAGAGGGATTTGAATTTAGGACTACATGATTCTAAGACTAGCACTCTATCTACCATGCCATCTTGCTTTCTTGATTTTTTATTAAGGTTTTAGCTTTGCACAGGACTATGGGAGAGGTCAAATTTCAAGATGTATGTATATGTACTATAAAATGTGACATAAAAGTCAGTTCTTATGGTAATGTCTTTCATCCTGCATTCATGATTTTATTTCTTCTACTGGCTCCAGGCCATCTCTCTTTATCTTGTTTTGCATCAAGAGTGTGGGTATATGTGTGTTGTGTTTTGAGAAGTAAAGAGAGAGGATTACTTCTGACCATTTCAGACCTAATGCCCAACTGTCACAACATTATTCTGACAAGAACACACAACAAAGCCTAATTCATTAGATGGGTAGCTTTTTTTTTTTTTTTTTTCTATTTCATGCATCATTTATAACTTGCCACAAGGATCCCAACAAGTCCAAAGCTTTGAAAAAGGTTAATGAGAGAAAAAATGTTTTTTGAATTAGAAAGGGAAAAAAAAAAAAAACCTGAAGAGATGAATGAAGTAGAGTGGTGAATGGGCAGACTTTAGAACCAGGAAGATCTGAATTCAGGTGTTACTTCTAACATACACTTTGTGACTAAACAAATCACTTGGCTTTTTGGTACTCCAGGAAACCCGTCTGATCAATTTTGATAAAGGCATTATGCTCATTAGGATCTTCTATACATATCAATAAATAGTTGTGGACCAATAAAAATAAATTATTCTGGTTTGCTTTCTTATCCTCCTCCCAAAATACCATGCCATTAACCAAACACTTACTAGCTGAGTGATGTAAGCATATGGAATCCTTAGGCCTCATTTTTCTAACCTATTATATAGGGATAATAATGCCCACAATATCTTCCTTATAGGAATGTTGTAGGGCCCCAATGAGGTACTTTATGTAAAACAATTAACACATTTCAAATAAATATAAAAAGTCTATTGTGATGACAAGTAAAAATGATTACAAGTTTATTATGAGACAAGCACTGTGCTAAGCATTAAAGATATAAATAGTGGAGAAAAGATAGTTTCTACCTTCAGGGAGTTTGCCTTCTAATTGGAGAAGGGTGGTCTGGTATTTTGGCAATTTCTGTCTCAGGCCGGTTTCTTGGTACTTGATTATATTGGAACAAAAACTATGCCAGAGGAGGGGTATTTTGGTTTGGGAATTAACTGTTATATAAGAGGTGCCATGGTGGAGTAGATCAATGTACTTTTTTCCCAGTAGCAATGCCAGTGTTGATTTCATTATCGTTTCATAATTTGAAAGTGGATCTGGAAGAATTGCTGTTTAACTTGTAAAGGAGGAAATTCTCAACCATAGAGAAGTTGCTAATATTTCAGTGAAAAAAGGTAAAACCCATAATTTTTTTGGAAGTCCACAGTCTTTCTTAAGCCTAGAGTGTTGAGGAGAGTGTGAGATGTTTCCTTCTCCAGGCAAGTGATTTCTTTTCTAAATATTAATAGAATGTTGGTTTAATGCTCTGTCAAATCTGCAATTTCAACTAGTTCCTTTGGTTTCATAAAGTCCCAATAGGGAATTGCCATAACCAATTGGAATAGATTTTATGTCACACCCAGGATTGCATCAAATGCACAAAACTAAGTAGGATTGGGTGATTTTGATAATATCCTTATAGATGAGAAGAATAAATCTTAATGGATATGAAAGAAGTGGAGCTCAGAAAAGAAAAGAAATTTACATAATCCAATCATCAAGTTTGGTCTATTATGAGAATAATTATGGAGCACAAATAGAAAATGGCTGATATCATGTTGTGATAAACCAGCACAAATCAGATTTCACTAAAGATAAAAGGAACAAAAGCAGAGCTTGACCTTGCTCATATTTTGCCCAAACTGAAACTGTTAGTCAGTATTTATAATCTTTTTATTCTGGTCGTTTGACTGTTGTAACCTTGGTTTTTGTCCCTTCCTGTTGATTTTTATTTTTTATTCAGATCCTTCTCTGTACTAAATCTTAGAGAAGGCACACCATTTAATCAATTTTTCAAAAACAACAAGTAAATGTGTCAGGACAAGGTCTGAGATTTTATTATTCTTTTCATCACAGACTATGAAAACCACAGTTGAAGGGAAAGTTTTCCAAGGAGTGAGTGCCTAAAGACTCTCCATTGCCTTTCAGTTTTCTTCACCCTATTTTCTCTCAACCAAAATTCATTCTCACTTACTTCCTCCAACTTTTATTCCTCTCTACCCTGTTCCTAAATCTAAATGCTAACTGGCCAACACAATTAGAATAATCTAATTTCCCCTTTTTAGTACACCATGAGTTTTCTTTGCATAACAGCCCATAACCTATCTTTTCCAAGAAACTTTTCTTGATTAGCTACATTGATTCTACCCTCTGAAACAATATCTAACCATCTACATTTATTTAATCATTCTTCTCAAATTTCTAAATCTTGGGCTAGCCAAGGGTGCTGAATTAGAAAATAGAATTCTTGACTGTGCATATCAGCTCTGAGCTAAGTAGTTATATAACCATAAGTCATTTTCCTTGTCTTAGATTAGTTTCCCCCCCCCCCATTAATGGAGAGAGTTGAGCTACATGATCCAAAATATCCTTTCCTTATGTAAATCTCATGATTCTGTGAACATATGATCCTTCTACTAGTATAACTCCAAATGGGAAGAGAAAAGTATAGAATTTAAAAATTCAAGTATTGAAAAGTTACCATTTTTGCTCACTTTAATTATTAATTCTTTCTTTAGTTGATGCTCTTGGGTCTCATATATAATAGTCCACTATGGGAAAGTTCTTTTTCATCATTTTTGCTTTCTTTATGAATACCATGCATCAGCGACTGTGAAAGGATTGAAGTGGACACAAAGAATGCCTTTTTAAAGACAGGTTAAAATCTATAATATATATTTTTTTAAAACTCAGATGTTCATCTACAGTCTTCTTCATACATGTAATCTATTGACTCTCATTCTGAAAATAGACACAGTGTTTATTTTGTCTTAGGTCAGGGTGAAAGGAAGGATGCAAAAGAGGCCCTTCTAAACAAATCTTTCCAACATTTCCATTTTAATTCAGCAGTAGCATGAATTAGTAATAACTAAAAGCTCTGTTCACCCATAGAATGCATGTGTGTCTTTGATTATACCTAAAGACACAATGCTATATCCTTAAATAAGATCAAAAGATATTCCTCCTCAAAAAATAAAAGCAAAGTAGACAGAATTCTCAGTCAGATAGAAATTGGTCCCATTTAAACTCTATTCTGTGATATTCAGATATGGTGATATATATTATCAAAGTTGTATCATGATCATCTATCATGATGTTGGGTCAACTTTGGTTAACCATTCCAATACAAATTTAGAAAGTTCTATTACAGGTAAGGCTCAAATGATAGTCTTTTTGAAAATTTGAGACAAAGAAGTCTCTAGATTTGACTATTCATGCTTCCTTTGTGCTACTGAGATTATTCTTTGCTTATAGAGCACAATTCCTTCTCTGATGTGGGGATTCTGTGCCAGCATCTTTCTTGTCTCACAATAAATACTACAATTCTTCATAAAACTTTGAGAGTAATGTTATACTACTTCTTCTGCTCTCCATATGAGCATTCAAGCTCTCTGTAAGATAGTCTTATAGATAAACATAGGATAGGCCTCCAGGCTACATGGTCAACTCATTGGAGTTGTGCTCTCTATAGTAGAATTTGAATACTTGCCAGTTCAGTTCAAGAGAGGTCCTCAGTATTTTATGGAATCTTGTCTTGCCAGGTAATCTTCATAATAAGTGAGGGGGAGCAAATGGTATTTAATCCCTGGGCACCAGAGAGCACTGAAAACAGTTGCAATCATAAAAGCATAGCATCTTTGATCTAAAATTATAAGGAACATGAAGCTATCTAGTCCAACTCCCTCATTTTACAGGGAGATTACTAATTTTTATGGAGGTCAAATGACTTGACCAAAGTCACACTGGCAGTAAGCAGAAGAATCAAGAACTAAACCAATTTTTCTTACTCCAAAAGTAATGTGATTTCCCATGAAACACACTAGCTCTTCAGTACTTCATTGGTTAGAAATAACTGAACTCAACAGCCCTAAAGTCAAGAGGATCTGAGTTCAAATTTGACCTCAGGAACTTACTAATTCCTAGCTATCTAACTCTGGGCAAGTCACTTAAAGCCAATTGCATAACTGAAAAAAAAATAGAAAAAGAAACAACTGAGCTTAAGACCTTATTAACAAAAATAACTAATACAAATTTGAAGCTATTTTTTTCATAGGATTAAAAGTCTGTAAACTAATGGGGTTCTCTCCTGTTATAGAATGGCTAAACAAATTATAGTATATAGATGTAATAAAACATTTTTTCACCATAAAAAAACAAATTACACAATAACAATATCCTAAAGAAAAACAACTTTTTGTTTAGAATTATCAAAATGCAATGATAAAGCACAATTGCAGAGGAATGATGACTAAACACATTCCCCATCTCCTGAAAGAGAGATGACAGACTCCAAATATAAAAGGAGACATATTTTGTACAAAAGACAATGAGAGTATTTGCTTTCTTTGACTATGCATATTTGTTTAGAAAAATTTGTTTTCTTTTTTGATAACATGGAGACAAAGCAAGAGTGAGAAAAAATGAATGTTTGTTCATTTGAAAATTAATACAACTTAAATATTAAAAATATGAACCTATTATATGCCCCATTTCCTTAGCTGCTAAACCCCAAATGTACATTTCCAGCACAAATCCACACTGGGAAGCTTCCCAGCAGCAATCCCTTATGTTGTTGAATTCCCATTCACAAGAGTTTATATCTTGGAGTCCCCATCATTCCCCAATAGAGAATAATGCTGTGATGTTATAATCCATTCAATTCACATTAATTTGTTGCAAGAAATAAATTTATTCACAGGCACATTTTGTACCATTGGCCTTTAGTACAAAAAATTATGAGTTACAATTGACAATATAGATATGCATTTCTAAGGAAATTTTCAACATTTTTAGCCCTTACATTTTTAATTTTTAATTTTCATCAACTTTTTTTTTAACATTTTATTGCAAATAGGCTGGAAGATCTATTCTAAGAGAAAATATATCAGTCAGATTGATGATGAGACCAAATACTCCACCAAACCAAAAAAAAACAAAAAACAAAAACAAAACAAAACAAAACAAACAAACAAACAAACAAAAACTGTTTCACAGAGTCTCTCTGGTTTGGTGTTTTTGTTTGTTTGTTTTTTCTGGATTTTGTTTTGTTTTGTTTTGTTTCCCAATGTTAAACAAATGACTCTATCTAATTTTATAGATATAGTTTTTTTAGGCTTGGAGCTTGAAACCTGGTAAGTTATTTTTCTTTCCTAAATGCAAAGCAACTTCTCTTACTTGCTTGTTCACATAGAATATATCTCTTTCATTTGCCACATACTTACTGAGAACTACTAGGTCTTCAAATTGATTTGACTGGCCATTCAGCTTCTCATCCGTGAATATCCCTTTGACTATTTCTCTAAAACTATTTTCAAATTTCCCCTCCTTTAAAAAAAAGATAATGATTTTATACTTCCCAATAACAACAGACGCTTCCAAGGAGTCTGCTTTTGAAGCTTAAATTATATAATCTCAAAAGACAAAAGTTTTATCTAATTGAATTGTCAAAGATGAACAGAAAACCAATGAATATAGATGCCCTTTCCTTGCTTCCTCTCTGAAATCGTTTTACCAATATAATTTGGCCAAAGGCAGCAGTGGGACACATTAATAATTAATTTTGATTCTTGGTTATTTAAACTTAAAAATAATTAACAAGATTTGTCTGCCCTAACTGGGAATTGCCTATTTAATAGCAGGACCACATTTGCAGTAGGTACAAAGTAACAGTAACAAATGAAAATCCTGTATTCTGCCAGCTAACCTGCTGTGAAAATCTTTTTGCATTTATCCATTATTATGTTACACTGAAAAATGTCAGATATTCTAAATTACATTTTCTAAAATTACCCAGAGAACTTCTATTGAAAACTGCAGCTTGAACATTTGTTTTGTTCCAATGTTTTCTAGGATGACCTAATCCAGAAAACTTACCAAAATGACTCAGAATCACTTGCTTTTTCCTAACACATTTCTGTTTAATGTCATTTAAGAATTTCATCAGCCTAGAAATACTTTATAATTTCTCTAAATTTATTTTTCTGCAAAGAACTTAATTTCAACAACTAGTCTTGCTTTGGAGCAACAGCAATGTCAAACCAGATAGCCAAGCTCAATCATAGTACTTAAACTAAATCCATAAATTGAATGTTCTCTTAACAGTTTAAAAGAAAAACATGATTTTGAGAGGAAAGACCTTGGTGTAATCAGAAGGTCAACTTTTTTAGAAACTCTTTCATACCAACAGTCTATAGATTGTATACCTCTCCCATTCCCCTAATTTTCTTCCAATATCAGTAGTGCCACATACACAGTGAAAATTTAATGATAATCAATGATCAATCTGATTCTTAAAACTCAGCAATCTCTACCTTCAATCTAATATTTGCCCTGAATTCTCTGATGGGCTGTCAGCACCAATAAAATCATCTTCAATTAGACTACCATATCTCCCTGTCAATCCTTCAAGACACAGCCAAATCAATATCCCCAACTCATCACTTTGATCAGGGTAGATCCCTGCCCAAAAGACTTGTGATCCCCTATTACCTACCAAATAAAGATCTATTCTGGCATTCAAAGTCTTTCGTTACTTTGTCCTAAATTGACTATTTATCCTGATTTTCCACTATTCTCAAAAATGAATCCATCTACCTCTCCCCAGGCAAACTGGATTGCTTATTTTTCTGTGCTCCCTTTTGGAAGCATCTCTCATCAACACACACACACACACACACACACACACACACACACACACACACTCACAATCTCTGTTTCTCCTTTAAAGATTTGTTATACTTCAGTGCCAACTCAAATGCTACTTTTTTCCAGAATGCTTTCCAGATCAGGTCAGACAATTCAATTCTTCCCTCCCCCCACTGTACTTTGCATCACTTACATGTAATATATCATATTTTAATGTGCATTACACATATTTGTGTGCATCTCGTAACTCCTATGCTAGATTATAAATTTTTTAGAACAGGAACTGTGTCTTAAGTAAGTTTATGGCCCCCATAAAGCTAAAGCCTTATACAATACCTAAACTTGGAAGGAATAGAAAATGTTTTCCAAATTCACTGGGAAAGATGAACATTGCTAAGGACTACATTACATGATTGTTAATTTATTCTAATTCTTCCTTGGTTTTCTTTTCCACTAATGAATAAAAATATGTTTTATGAATACATATAAGTTGAGGATTTTATAGGGGTATAGAGAGTCTAAAAGAGCATGAGATGTGCAGGCATTCATATAGCTGGATTTCTTAAGGCATTTAGCCATATGAGAAGGAGACATATATGTTAACTAGTAAAAATGATCAAATCACATGTGACTTTTTTAAGGATAGGAGAGACATTGGCATATATTGGCATACCTCCTTAAACAATTGAAAGAGATAGTATCAATCATTAACATTCACATTCAGGCATTTGCATCAGCAAGAGGAAGGCCATCTCTCCCTGTAAGACAGAGATGAGAGAGAGATAATGAGTAGAAATATCTGTATGATGTGAGATGAGAAGAAGACAAGAGAAAAGTTAAATGTAAGATGAGATTCTTACTTTAGGAACAGAAAAAAGCAATGCGGAGATTTGAAAGAAGAATAAAAAGTTCCGAATACCTGTTGTGGTACATAGGACAATGAGTTGATTGAAAAGGTTTAAAAGGATTGTCCTTAAGGTGACAGGAAAAGACAATGATACAAGTTGAAGGGGATGTTGTAAAACTGGAACACTAATGCATTGTTAGTGAAATTGTGAAATGATCCAAGCATTCTGGAGAACAATTTGGAAATATGTCCAAAGGGCTATAAAACTGCATACCTGTGATGCAGCAGTCTCACTACTGGGTCTATATGGTAAAAAATCATAAAAGAGGGGCAAGGATACATATGTGCAAAAATATTCATAGCAACTCTTTTTGAAGTGACAAAGAAGTAGAAATTGAGTGGATGTCCATCAGATGGGGAATGATTGAATAAGCTGTATATATAAATGTAATGGAATATTATTGTTCTATAAGAAATGATGAACAAGCTGATTTCAGAAAAACCCAGAAAGATTTATATAAACTAATGGTGAGTGAAGTGAGCAGAGCCAAGAGAAAAAAGTATACAATAATAAGATTATGTGATCAGCTGTGATGGATTTGGCTCTTCTCAATAATGAATGATTAAAGACAATTCCAATAGACAGGGAATGGAAAGTGCCATCCATATTCAGAGAGAGACCTTGGAGACTGAATGTGGATCAAAGCATAGCATTTTCCCCTTTTTGTTGTTGTTGCTATTTGTTTGCTTTTTTTCTTTCTCATGGTTTTTCATTTTTGTCTGATTTTTCTTGTGTAGCATGATGAATATGGAAATATGTTTAAAAGAATTGTACATGATTAAGCTATATCAAATTGCTTGCTGTTTTGGCCTAAGGGGATAGAGAAAGGAAGGGAGAAAAATTTGGAATATAAAATTTTGCAAAGGTGAATGTTTAAAACTACCTTGGCATATATTTGGAAAAATGAAATACTATTGGGGAAAATAAATAAAAGGATTGCCTTATTGCAATGAGCACACAAGTGAAATTATCTGATAAAAATTTATTGTAAAGTTAGTTGGAACAACTTTGTAAAATTCTGTTCTATTCACTACCACATGAATAGAAGCAAAGGAATCAAATAGTGGGCATAATTTCAGATAGAGGTTTTGCAACATAGGACCTTCAATAGAATAAGAAGGTAAAATATAGATCAGTAGTTCTCAATTTTTTTGGTCTCAGGACCCATTACATTCTTTTAGAATTAAGTATCCTACTTTTTTGTTTATATGGATTATATCTATTTATATCTATAATATTAAAAATTAAAACTAATGGTTTAACAATTACTTATTAAATTATTTAATAATAATAAATCCATTATAGGTTAAAAACAAGGAAAATTTTATGAAAACTAACTACATTTTCTGAAACAAAAAATAGTGAGAAAGAGTTTCATACACACACATATATTCTTTTAATGGCTATATTTTATATCAATGTGTGCATTCAGTGTGCATTCAGTATATTGCAATATGAAGGAAGGATATCTAGGTGGTACAGTAGATAGAGGGCTAATCCTATAGTCAGGGAAACTGGTCTCAGACACTTAGTTGTCTTATCCTTAGCGTCACTGAATCCTGTTGGCTTTAGTTTCCTTATCTGCAAAATGAGAAGAAAATGGCAAACTACTCCAGTATCTTTGCCAGGAAAACCCCAAATGGGGTCATGAAGAATTGGATACAACCAAAGTGAATTAATAACAAAATAAAAGGAAAATTCAGGCTCGGAAGAGGACATAGTTGGAAAAGATAGAAATATTTTAACAAGCAAATAATACCTTAGTATTATTGGGAAAATAATTTTGACCTTCTGGACTCCCTGAAAGTATTTTTAAGACTTTTCAGAGTCTGTAAATCACACTTGGAGAACCATTGGGTTTAATGCAGAGTTGAATTGATAGTGTGTTGCAATGGGGAAGAAAGAACAGTATAGCCCAAATGTAGCTGATGACCCCAGAAGGGGCTAAGAAGTAGAGGTAGTGAAGATCATGATGAAAATGAAATGTAAAATGTTAAGCATCAGAAAGATGGTATAATAAAATAAGTCATATAATATAATATTTAAGCTCATAGATATAGAAGTACAATAATTCTAGATGATAGTGATGGAGGAAGGATCTACAAAAGTTAAAGAAAACCAAAACATATTCTAAGTCATCCACTAAAATCAGAAGGGAGTATTAAGGGGATGAATAATGAAAGTACAACAAGTACAGAAAGAATAGACAGGGATATAACATAATTAGGAGAGAGGAAAGTCTTATACTTGATGTACTAAGAGTCAGAAAGATTAAGAAAGAAACAGGGTTAAGGTAAAAGTGTGTCAATCATGGACTTGCAAAGAATACAATGGTAGTGTTGGAGAAATATGGAATGGGATGGATCTTTTGTAAGTGAGGGATGAGGAGAGGTGTTAAGATTAAAGGAAATAAAAAATAAGAAAGTAAGCCTTTCATTTTGCATCTGCTACCCTGCTTGGTTTCAATTCCACAAATAATCCCTGATGTCTCTCTGCCTCTACCTTTCCCCCATCCCTCCACCTTTCCCTTTCTTTCTTGACTCTTTTTGTGTCTTCTGCTTTAGCTTGTAAGTCTCTAGAGGGCAGGAAATGTCTTTTTTATCACTATTAACATCCTCACCATTTAGAGTACATCCAGGAACATATAGACCTTTTTTAGATATATTGGATAGCACTGGCAAAACATAAATAAATAAATAAACAGCAAAGAGTCTCATTTATGTAAAGATTAAAAAATATTAGACTTGATTGAGGAAACGTGGAGATAGTGAGACATGGAACTTTGAGATTTTATATACTTATGCCAATCTGTGCATCAAACCAAAAAGTAGTGGACATGTATAATCTGTAATAGATTACCTTCTTATGTAATAATACAAGCCTTGGAAAGCCATGACAAGAGATTCCCCTCCAGATGTACTATATCTTAATAACACTTGGGTGCTTAGTAGTTTCCATATGTGAAAGAGAACCATAGGTAGGAGAAATGCAAGGACATTATTTGAATGTGACAATATCATGAATACTTTGGAGTAGGTCCATAGAAGTGGACTTCGTGGACAATCCAATTATCTTTTTCCCAAACAAGCATCAACAATAAATTTGAGATTTACTCAGGTCTTCAAATGACTTCATATTATTACTATGACAACACAGTACTGTGTAAGAGAACTGCTTCTTCCCTTCTTCTTCTTTTTTAAAATAAGATGGCAATGATTAGGATTAAAAACTGACTTTTACAACAAATAAATTCCAATGCCATTTTAATGGTGTATCACGGGACAATATACCAAAACCAGGAAGGCTAAAATGACATCCTTTGATTCAAAGTTTATATATATATGCACATATCCAAATAAGCATGTAAAGTAATCTATACCCATGATTAGCAAGAATATTTTAGCAATACTTATGAGTGTTTATGAAATTTACAGTCTCACTATCACCTTAAAACTATATAGAAAACCCAGCACATCTCCCCAAGGATGACATAAACAACAGAATGAATGCCTAACATATTAACTTTATTGCTGGCAGAAATGAACACATACATTTATACATCAAAGAAATGGAGTTGAATAACTATGGTTCTCACACTGTTGCTTATCCGTAGCTGCAGCCCCCAAAGTGACAGCCTGGAAAACTCAAATGTTAATGTTCCTCAGAATTTTTAAGCTCTTTAATATTTGAATTGGTTATAAATGCTTTTCTGAGCTGGTGTGTTGTTGTTTTCCCAAACCAACCAAGCTTACTTTGCTTCAATACATAAGTCAATATTTACATAGGGGATGTATAAAAAAGGGCTTTGCTTTACAGCAGACTGGGTTAGAAGAAATATGAAGGGGGGAAAGTAATTTCTGGATTAATTTCCTCTTGGGGCTATTTGCTATTAATATTTTTAAGCATGGAGTGACCTGTGCATTATGGATATTTCTAACTAGGGGAAACTGAAACTCTGAAGAATAAATCTAAAAATGCTTTGTGTATTACTGACAACTGAAATTCCATTCTATAATCTCGGTGCCAAGATTCCCAGGGTGCCTTTGTAAAGTTTAATCATGATCAACATTGTTAAACCACATTGCCCCAAGTAAATAGACTGGGGAGTTTGAAACACTTTGGAGCATTGCTTAGCAAGAGGAAGAGAGCTTTTGAGATTATTTCTAGTGCAACCTATAATGATAACAATAACAATAATAAAATAACAATACTATGCTAAGTGTGCATGTGTGTTATGTGTATTTTTATATATGCACACATGCATGTGTGTATACACACATATACATGGAGCAGATAGAGCACTATACCTGAAGTTAGGAAAACCTGAATTCAAATCCAGCCTTAAACACATAGTATTATTTGCCCATTGAAAAGTCACTTATTATTTGCCTTAATCCATCAAAGAAAGAAATGGCAAACTACTCCAGTATCATTGCCCAAGAAAATTCCATGGATAGTATTGGTATCCTTTGGTCCAGGAGATTATAAAGAGTTAGATGCAACTGACTGACTGAACAACAATATCAAATATAAATATATAGATATATAGATATAGATATAGATATATGGATATATTTATACAAACACATACATATCCATTAAATAACTTAAGATTTTTTAAGAGCTTTATTTATATTATAGCATTTGATTCTCACAACACTGTCAGTTAGGGGCTATGTTATTTCACTTTTAACAGATGAGGAAATGAGATTTAAATAGCTTAAGAGACTTTGCCTATGATCACACAATTAATAAATATAGAAAGAAGGAATTGAATTGCCAGCCCAAGTTCACTCCATTCTACCATTCCACCTTGATAAGAACTCTATTCATAAGTCCTTATTATCCCCCTCCTCCCAGATGACAACATTGTTATTTAAAGAGGGGAGGGGGTAACACATGCTATGTTCACTTCACTTCTTTTTATTTTCTTCTGTTTTTTTTTTCTCTTTGTTGATTTTCCCTTTTGTTCTGATTTTTCTCTCCCAATATGATTCATAAAGGAAAGCATCTAAAAATGAATGTAAAATATAACCAAAAAAAGAAACAAATAATTATATGTCAATGTTTATATAAGGACAAAAACTTCCTTAAGAAATTCTCCTGATTTCCTGTTCCTATATATGAATGCTATTTGCCAACATGTGGAGTTGTTTCTAAAGTAGGAATTTGACTTCAAATAATCAGATTTTATTGATTCAATTTTGAAGTGTTTATGAGCACATGATTATTATCCTAAAGGAGCTAGTAACTTTAAATTGTCATTCTTTCTCAGAATTTTATGAAAAAATTTACAGTAATATTTCCCCTTCTATCATCATTAAAAATAAACATCAATTAAATGACAAAAAAAAAAAAAAAAAAAAAAGGAGGAGGAAGAGAAGGAAGAGGGCATGTGGTGTAAACAACATTCTTAGAGACCAAAAGAACTAGTTTCAAGTCTTTTTCCTCACAAATACATGGACAAGTTATTTAATCTCTCTGTCTCAGGCTATTTTCTAAGACTAAGACAAATTCTGATTTTAGAATCAAGACTCTAAATCCAAGGTGGTTCTTCTACTTATACCTTTATGAAAAGAGGCAAGTCATTTTCCTATTCTCACTATTGATGATCTCTGGAGTTTCTTCTGTTCTAAATGATGATTTTAAATATCTTTAATGATAAAAAGGTCATTTCCACACAAGGAGCTCCCCACATTGATGAAAGCAAATCCTTATCAAAATTGGAGAAGTTTAGTTACAAACATCCTCGATTTAACTTCCAGTTCTTGTGAAATTACCTATCCTCTCTAGTTCTGATTTTTATTTTTTTTTATATAATAAGCAGTTTGAAGTTGAACTTTAAGGCCGTTACTAAACATAGGACAAAAAAAAAGAAAAAGAGAAAGAAGAGAAAGAAAAAAAAGAGAGAGAAGGAAATAAGGATAGAAGAATAATATCAAAAACTTTTCAGACTCCAACTCCATCTGGTTTTCTAACAGAAAATGGTATTTTGAAGTGTATAATGAAAAAAAAATAGTAGAATAAGACCCACACAAGCAGTTCTTCTAAAATAATAATAGTGATAATAATAATAATAACAAAGCTAGCATTTATATAATCTTTTAAGATTTATAAAATACAAATATTATCTCATTTCATCTCAAGTTGGTTTTTTCAACTCTATTGTTATTTCAGCAATCTACTATGAATAAAATAGCAATTTTCTTCCTGAACCTTCTAATAGCAGCTATAGTATTTCAGATCTAAAGGAAAGCTTTTTAAAATAATTTATGTAATAACTCTCTAGAACTGCATGTAATGAGCAAGAAAATCATATATATGTATTTATATAATCACATAACATCTTCCTTTTAACTGTACCTTCATATCCTTTCTAGTGCTTCCAAGGACTGGCCCTCCTTTTGAATAGGCTGCCTACCTATGGTCATTAACATGCAGAACATTTCTTCTACTCCTGCCAAATTCTGGTATCTGGAACTGCAGCCACAAATCGGTATATATCTCCTCATGGGCCAGAACTACAAACACACACACACACACGCACAAAACAACCATTAGAGACAAGCAAAAATCAATGGCTAGTAAAGGCTAAGCATCTAGAAGACTCTACAAACCACAAGAAACCAGTGGGGACCAGGTCCAGTGGGAACAACACCATGATACATCCAAACAATATTAGTGGCCTGTTAGTATTAGTATGTGCCTTTTTATTTATGTCCATGAGGAGATTTTTCACATGTGCTATGGCCCAATGTGTTTCCTCCATATATGTACTCTTCTTTATTATGTATATGATGGAGCTTACTCCAGCTTTATTAGGAAAACTTTGTTCTTTGCTTACTATTCTATTTTATTAAATATCTTTGATTTATTCTGATTGTGTCCTCTGGATGACTACTAAAGATAGTCATTATTATGGATAACCTCATTGTTAAACAAGCTTTCACTCAGGTCATATACTTAGCCTTTCTGTCCTTTTTTATATTGATGAATGATCACTCTTTTCAATTTTCTCCTCCCTTCACTTTTGTGCAATTACATGATCATGATTCTCATTGATTCTATTCTACCAGTTCAGATCAGTAAAAACAAGTTTAAACCAGTTCAAAGCAATTTAATGCAGTTCAAAATCATTAAAAACTAGTTTATTCCAGCTCAAACCAATTGAAATTAATTCTATGACTATTTTTTTAAAGTATAAACTAATTCTAGTTTCTAAAAACTAGTATATCTAGCTTAAATAAGTCTAAACCTATTATTAAAAATCTGGTTTTTAAAAGTTTAAATCTGCTTTAACTAGTTTAATCCAGCAAAAAACATTTTAATCCCATACATACCAATTTAAAAGGGCTTGAATGGAATTAAACTTACTTGAACTAGTGTAAACTTATTTTAGTGGTTTCAACTCATTTTTTTCTGGTTTTAATTGGATTAAACTGATTTTTTTCTGGTTTAAACTGGATTAAACAGGTTTTTGCTGGATTATAATGGATTAATGCTGGTCAAACTAGTTTCAACTAGACTGAAATAACTTTTTACTGGCTTGAACTGATTTAAACTGTTTTTTTGCTGTATTAAAATGTTTTTTCCTTGTATGAACTGGATTGAACTGCTTTGAATTGGTTTGTAGCTAAGTGAGAACCTAAGTGATGCAGTGGATAGAGCACCAAGCCAGAGTCAGTAAAACCTTAGTTCAAATCTGGCCTCAGAGATTTACTAGCTATGTGAATCTGGACAAGTTATTAAAACCCCCCCTTTTTTTTTTCTTTTTAAAATGTCTCTTATCTATAAAATGAGGTGGAGAAGGAAATGGTAAACTATTCTAATATCTTTGTAGTGACTGCATTAGGACCCTGGATGCCTTAAATCAGCCGGAGTCAGGATAAGCAAAAGTCTTTATTCTTGATATTTAGCTGTAGAAGTGAAAAGGGTGGACATGTGAGGATCTCTGTCACCTCACGTCATCATCCCTCTAGAAGACGTGACCCTGGCTAGTCTCTCTGCACCTCCTAGTCCCTCCCACAATTCTCTGTATACACCAAACGATTGGGCCAACACAGGATAGTGGGAAGGGCCATTTTCCAAGCATATTCTTATAGAGTATTGTCCAATCGGTAATTAGTCTCAAGTGCTTGATTGTCCAACCCCAGTGCATTGGCTCAAGAGTTTCAGCCCTTCACATAGCTTTGTCAAGAAAATTTCAAATTGAGTCACAGAGTCCAACAAGACTCAGACAACTCAACAACAAGAAGAAATGATTTAAACTGATTTTAGCTGATTTATAGTAGATTAACCTGATTTGAATTAAATTGAACTAATTGGAACTGGTTTGAATTAGCTTAAAGTAGTTTGAACTGATTTGAATCAGAATAAATTGGTTCAAACTAATTTGAACTAACTGATTTTAACTATATTAAACTGAGCCCAGTACTCTCTGGAAGAAAATTGGCAGGAGAAGAATCTTTCAACTCTGGAGTAGAAGAATGAAAGATTGGTGATAACCATCGTCCCACTGGGGAGTTATATTACATTAAAAAGGATTGATGAACTGTGTTTTTATATGTACATAATTCACCAGGAATAACCTTGTCCTGCCGGCCCGTGGTATGAGGTGCTTTGAAGTCTTCCTTTAAGTTTGATACATTTCAAACATATTATAAAACAGGAACCAATTATAATAGAAAATCAACTTGGGGTCCTCAAAGTTTCAGGAATTAAATTTTAAAGGGTCTATGAACTTGAATGAAAAAAAAAAAACTTTATTGCATCAAAATTGGCTTCCTTTATAACCCTATGTATTTAGCTTTAAGTATTAAAAATATTTTGAGAAGAGGTCCAAAAGACTCACTAGCTGCTTCACAGAATTCTATGAGACAAAAAAATAAGAAAGGTTAAGACCCCCTGAATTAAATCCTAGGGAATTTTTTTTTGTCTTCAAAATCTCACATTTTAATTGATAGTGTACTATATGACAGTCATTAGTTATTTTTGCAGTATTGGTTATCTGATAAAAAGTACCATTTTTAGAGCTTTGACCACAAAATAACACACACTTAATTATCTCCCCATTATCAAATTCCCATCTCTCTTCAAGGTACAGCTCCTGCTAGAGGTCTTTCCTAATTCCAATACTTGCTAGTTAGTGCCTCATCCTCCTGAAATTTATTTTATGTATTTTGTTCATCTTTTATGTTTACTTCTTCTGCATAGTTGATTTATTCTATATTATATGACACCAAGGTTACATTCAGCTTCATTTTTACTTTTGTGTGCCCACCACCATTCACAGGGATTTGAAGAACATTAAGTAGGATCTCTCCAAATGCCAACATGACACACTCTTTTTTCAAATTACAGTGTGAAGTGAATCAAATTGTCTTGTGAAACATCAGTTTCTTACATTTCATTAGCCAAAGCACAGTAGTGACTTAGAAATGATTCTGAAAATGGCATTCTTAATTCATCTCCTTTTTATCTCAACAATAAGATTCTATTAGAATTATTTAAGAAATATTCTTTCACAAACATGGCAAATGTCAAGAAAACAAAACACAAACACAAAGAAGCCTAGAACATTTTGTGTGAGCTGAGAGATCCAAGTCATGGACTCTTGTTTAATTTTTTCTTAAAAAATGTTATGTAAATGTAATCAATTTTAGAAAGCCTCCTTTTACAAACACCTGTTCTGGAGAGTGAACCTTGAGAGTAGGCTGCCATTGCATAATACCAGAGCTAAAGATAAACGTGAGATCTGTTAAACAAACAGACAAAAAAGACAAAATCTGATTAGAAGCATGGCTATGGTAAGTCAGGTTGTAGATTTCACAGTTGCTGCTGCTGATTGGGATGAGATGAGCAACATCTTACTCCACAAAGCATTTGTCACAGGGCTCTTCATAGCTTTAGAAACATGAGATGATTGTTGCTACCTTTTACTCAGTATGAAATCTTCATTTTTTATAAATTTATGGTAGGTTATCCCAATAGCATTTGAGTGGAAGTATAACCCCGAAATACACATTCTTTTTTATAATGAGTAAGGTCAAGTCAAAAAGGAAGGAGACAAACGTTTAGTAAAAGTTCATTATGTGCCAGATACTTTACAAATATTACCTCATTTGATCCTTAAAATAATATACAGGAAAGTCGGTGATATGATTGTCTTATTTTCACACATAAAGAAATTCAGAAAGAGGTTAAATGACTTCCCTAGATTGACATAGCTAACAAATGTCTATGGCTAGATTTGAATTCAGGTTTTCTGAGTCAAGGCCTAGCATCATATCCCCTGAACCACTTCTATGTCAGTGTATTTTAAAATGGAAGAATATCAGTGATTGCTGACATAGTAAAGAAACTCTGGCCACTGAAATATAATAAGCTAGAATATCAAATAATTAAAATTTAGTGTCTATTGTGAGCAGAACACTGTGCTAAGTACAGGGAGAAGAATAAAGTTTAGGCTACTAAATCATAATGTTGAAAATCAAGTCAACTAAACAAGTTAAGTTCTGATATGTTCCAGGCACCAGTTTAAATGCTAGAAATACAAAGAAAGGCAAGAGCAGGATGTTCTCAAGCCACTCAGTCTAGTTGGAAAGCCAAGATATAGATAACTATGTACACACAAGAATATAGTGCAGATAATCATTAAAGAGAAGACATTGTCATTAAGGGGAATCAAGAAGGGATTCATGAAAAAGATGGGATTTTAGCTGAGACTTAAAGACAAGAATCCAGAAGATGAGAAAATGAAGTGAGAGCATTCCACTGCTTGGAGTCCTCCAGGGATTGAAAACATTCTGCTCTTCTTTTTTGTTTAGTTGCTTCAATCATGTCCAGCTTGGTGACTCCATTTCAAATTTTCTTGGTAAAGATAATGGAATGGTTTTCCTTTTCTTTCTCTTGCTCATTCTACAATTTAGGAAATAAATCAACTAGGATTGAGTAATTTGCCCAAGGTTACACAGCTACTTAGCCTCTAAAGCCAGATTTGAACTCATGAATTTTCATTTGTCTTTTTTTTTTTTTTTTTTTTTTCATTTTCAAAGACATTTGGCTTTCTGATTCCAGGCTCAGTGCCCTGTCCATTAACTACCTAGCTGCCCATGTGGGCATAGAAATCCCTATTTTCCAAGGCTAATAATTTTAGTTTAGAACTCATAGGCTTTTCCGTTTCAGATTTTTAACAAGATAAAAATCCTTTTTGTATAATCTGTCACCTAACTAAAGAAAGACCCTGAGTGGAGTTTCTCTCATAAAGAAAGATCAATATATTTTCCTGACACTTGCTTGTTCAAGTGGGCATCACTTCTCTAAGAAGACTACATGTAGCTTAAAGTGCCAGGCTCTTTAGAACACAGAGGAAACTAATACCTTTGGCTTCAATCTCTTTTGCTTGGCTTTGTTTTGTTTTTACCATGACTATTCCCTGATCAGCAAGGGCAACATCTCTCTATTGGAGACTTCACCATGACATAAAGTCAAAAACATCAGAGTAGTTCTTTGTTAAATTTACAGAGAAGAATCCTGGTCCACAAACTCTGCAAAGCAAAGTGAATTTGACACACCAGGACCCAAATGCATTCTATCATACTAATGAGTGTAAGAAAATAAAGATAAATGCAGAAAGCAGCATCATTTTCTTCCCCCCTGTTTATATGTATTCCCAACATTTTACACATGGTCAGCAAGGATTTTACCTTACATAAAAATTCAGCACAGCCCTCTGGAGTTCTAATGAAATATGCATGCCTAATAATAAATACAGAAAGAGGTAAGGGTATTGATCTAATCTATCTCTAGATAGGAACTATAAACCAACCACAAGTTGAAAGTGCATTGTGCATTAACAAGTTATTCTGGGACTGTCTTCCTTAAAATCAAAGATGAAATCTTAATCTTGTTAAGCAAACAAAGCCTATTCAGGTTTCCCCATCTGAAAAATCTTCACTATCAAAGCATATGTGGGCTTAGAGAAAAGGAGATGGAGGGGAACTCTGAAACTAGAGAAAGTAATCTGTTAATTTATTCCACATTCTTTAGCCACTTTTCTTTCAAGAGGCAGACCACTTGAGATAGTAACATTGAAAATGAAGCCACTTGATTTTTTGGGTCCTTCATGTTGAAAGGCATGGAGCACATAATTTATCCTAGATATCAGTGGCTTCAAGGCTGAATTAAATCAGTTAACTCTTATTTAGTTATAAAGAGTGATAATACGTTGATAGTTATAAATGTCAAGACAAATGCAATGGAGAGACAAGAGTGTTGGACTTACAGTCAGGAAGAACAAGACTCTAATCCCACTGATGACACTTACTATATAACACTGGCTAAGTCACTTAACCTTTCTAAAGCTTACTTATTTAAAAATAATTATAATACCCATTCTTCCTACCTCAAGTTCAAAACCAGCCTCAGATATTTAACAGCTGTTTAACCTTGGACAAATCACTTAATCTCCAGCCAATTCAATTTTCTAAAGTAGAAAATGGTAATAATAACAAAGAAGATGGAAATAACAATTATAGTGAAATTATAATAATAACAAATAACCCTCCAAGTTGTTGTGAGGATAAAATTACATATTTGCAAAGCACTTTGCAAACCTTAAAGTACTCTATGCTTCTAATTAGTTTTTATTGTTCATAATAATTATTAGCATTATTATCCATTTCAATTCTATTTATAGAATATCTATATCTTTCTATCTATTTATCTAGATATAAATAGGCTTACAGTGTGGCCAGAAAATAATCACTCTAGAGTGAAGAAAAATTAGATATTTGCTTTAGTTGAGAACAAGAGTCAATAATATATAATTTTTTTTTAAGTAAAAATAGCATCTAGAATCAGGGCATCTCTGAGAAATTCTGATTCTGATATCAAGTTGATTGTGTGATGATGGACATATTACTTAACCTCTCTGGATCCCAACTCCATGTTAAAATTCAATTATTTGACCTCCAAAATCTCTGACCATCTCTAAATTCCATTGAATATAAATGTTTGGTCTCTATTGCCTTAGTAGTTTAGTTTAAAAATCCAAAAGAAGCAAAGTTGAGAAAATATTCAGAAATATACTATTTGGTGTTTGTATAACATACTATAGTATGTAAAATTCTTTATTCAAACTACCTTATTTGATCATCTCAAAAAAACCCTCAAGGTAGACAGGATTGGTATTAATATTCTCATCTTGAAAATTAAGAAATTGAAATTCAGAGAGTAATATGCTCATGATCACATGGCTAGTAACATAGGGTGGAATTTAAAACTAGTTCTTTCCCAAACCCTAATCCAGTCTTCCTTTTACCATGCATATGGCTAGTAAAGGAATCATGTGATAAGGAAATTTGTTCCGGAAAAAATGAAATCTCTTGAAATCATAAGGTAGTCTAAGATAGTGTATGCAGTTGGAATCAATAATTTCACCATCAAAAATTTTACCAAGTAAAAATAACCTACTGGTGTTAACTACTTCAGAAAACCAACCATAAGAGAGAAATCAGATAAGAAAAAAGATATAGAAGTTAACAAATAAGCCAAACTGGAAGATTTCCCCCCCACCAGAAGAGTGAAGTGGAATAGGTGGAAAAATCTAATCAGATTCATGGCATCAAGTCTCTACATACATTATTTCTACTCTTTTATATTTCCCAATAATGACTCATAACAACCCCCTTTTAGAATACTTAATAAAGAAATAAATATGATATACAAATAAAAAAATAATTTAATTGAAAGTTTAAATATTACACCAATTCGTATTTTGCCCCTCCAAAAATGGTGACTATGAATACTAATTAACTAATGGATATGCCAAATTGTTTCAAAATTGTTTAAAATAGTCTAACATGAAGAGGCAGAGGAAATAATAATGAGTTTTAAGGAATTTTCCCTAAGCCTTCAACATTTCCTTTCTTTTACATACTTCAAAAACTAATCTTTCAATGTCTTCAAAATTGCCTCACCTCCAACAGAGATTTCCTCATTTTATTATTGTTGTAGTCAAGTGGGTGTTCCAATTTTCGTTTCTTTTATTGCTAGATACTTTCACATCAAGGACTATGATATGAAAACTCAAATATGATATCTCTGCTGCATTTGCAGGAAATGAGTTATAAAAATATTAAAAGATATTTTACAATTTTCAATCTGTTTGCTGTATTCTTTCCAGTTTTATTTTTAATTATCCTCAAGATTAGTTTACTTAACTTTCTTACAAAGTCTTCTTAGTGAAACATCTTCAGTCTTGCTTTTAGCTCCATTGCTTCCCACTATTTTATGAGTTAATTCTCTCATGATTTTCTGCTATCTCTCTGATAAGCTCTTTCAACCAATCTTATACTAAGCCAAACTTACCTTATTCTTTGCTAACATAAGACTGCATGACAAGGATAGTTTCTAAGTGTAGTATTTTCTAAATTCTTTTGGTTTCTTTGTTGTATTGAGTTTCATCTTTTAAAATATCCATAGTAAATGATAATAGTCTATGCTCATATCTGCCCTTTAATGAATTTTCTCAATACTTTGGCTTCAGTTTTTCAATAGAGCATATTATTGTTGATCAACTCTGCTCTATATTATTTTCTCATTCTTTTGGGGTTTATTTTTTGGTAGAACACATCACTAACAGAGTATTTCATATCTGTTAAAATATGATAAATTGTATTTTACGATTTATTTGGTGCTTACTATTTGTCACACTTTTTCACTCTTTTTAGAGCAAAAACTCATGGTATAAAGACATGAACTTTATATATCATCTTTGAATTTTTCATCATCCTTACTTAAGCCACATTTTGCCTTCTACAAACTTTTTGATTCACATCATTTAGTTTGAAAGTATATGTTTATTCAATTTAGAGGTTTTAGATGATTTTTAAAAATGCTTTTTTTTTACCTTCTGCCATATGTTTTTAGAAAGAGTGCAATTATTTGTATAGTGATCTTGTAAATACTTATCATGAGCACTATGTTACGAAATCACCAAATGTTTCAAGAAATGATGCTTCTCATTGTCTTTTGATTTCATGAATGTCTGTCAATTTCGTGAATTCCTTTATTTGTCTCAGCAAGGGAAGACATGAGGTTTTCTGTCATTTATTTATATTCTTCTACCTTCAATAATGATGAGAATCTGAAGATTGATTTTATTCAATTCCACCAGTGATATGCTCATTCATTAAGTAAGCAAGGGAATTATATTTTAGATCAGCTAATGATAGTCCAAAAACAGTGTTATTCTTAGAACCTTCTGCACCTTTTTAGGCCATTCTTACAACACCACTAATGAGTCAAAGAACAAAAAATGTATTTTTAGTTTATCTTTTTTTAATGCATCACTGTGGCCAAGTAATTCTTATGAAAAAGCTGGCTAGAATGGTCCTTGGACAGCACACTCAGTTCCTTGCAGGACCCATACTTAAGCACCTAAACAAAGGTAGATGAAATCTTCCAGAGCTTGTGTTCTATTTGCAGTTTTCAGTAAAATAAAGTCTTCTCAACACTGTAAATAGACATTGGAGGAGAATTTTGTGAAGGGAGAACATTATTATACTCTAAAGAGAAAAATCTGTATAACTGTTAATCAGCTTGTTTTAAATAGAGCCTCCTGGTAGCCTTTAGAGACTACTTCAGGGGATCATTTTGTTCTTCAACAACTTGAGTGATTTAAAAGAAACAGACATAAGAAGGTAAATGAGTTATACATATTATCTAATGCATTACATGCCTGCTTATGAGAGTTTTCCTATTGTTTCTAGAATTGGGTTGGACCCTAGGGCCCTCAAGTAAAGCTAGGAAGGCTCAGACTAGAGAGTACTTATGGAGGGGTTTTAGAAAGCTAGAAGAGAAATAAAACAATCATAAGTATTTGTATGGTGTTGGTAAATCACTTTACATGTCATTTCACTTGAATGTCATAATAACCTTATGAAATAGGTGCTATTATTTTCCCATCTTACAATTAAGTTAACTGAAATTAAGTATCAGGAATCACACAATTAATGTTTAAGGCAGGATGTGAATTCAAATCCTCCTGATTCTAAGTCCAGTGCCCTCTCTATTGCACTTTTTAGTGTCCAATTAGCATTGTAGTTAAGTAACTAACTATCAGGGGAGGGGAGGCAAAAAGAGAAAGATTTTTCAAAGCACTTATTTCTGCTAAGATTCACATTTTTCCCAGAGATTTTTACAATTTATATCAACCTATGATATAATCATTTACAAATGAGAGGAATTGAGCAAGAACATAACCAGCTAAAGCTAGACTTACAGCAGTAACTCATGCAGTGGTCCTCAAACTTTTTAAACAGGGGGCCAGTTCACTGTCCCTCAGACTGTTGGAGGGCTGGACTATAGTAAAAACAAAACCTCACACTCTGTCTCCACCTCTCAGCCCATTTGCCATAACCCGGAGGGCTGCATAAACATCCTCAGCAGGCCATATCTGGCCTGCAGGCTGTAGTTTGAGAACCCCTGTAGAGTTTTGAGCTGGAAGGGAATTTTCACAAATCTGTGTCTTGTTCTCATAATAACAATTTCCTTGGAATACAAATTCAAATAACCTTTGCATGATTTGCCTATGAGAGATTGACAGAGAGATTGCTACATTCATTTTAGATTTCATTTTTTATGAAAATAATAATGAGACCAGAACACACTCACAACATTTTACTAGAACCTTAAGTTTCTTATTTCCTCCTTTCAGGACTGGAGGCAAAATAGTACACTGAAGGTCATTGGAAATGTCTTTTTTTTTTTTTTTTCCCAAGGCATGAGTCAGTTTTGAATCAAGGTGATCCTGCCCTGCTTGCAGAGGAAATCTACCTCTTTGGCTGAATCACCATGCCCTGTTTGTAGTCCACTATTTTTCTGACAACTTAAAGAGATCTTGGGGTCCATTTTAATTACAATACTGTCAAGGATGACTGAGCAAGCTGTCTCCCCATGAGAGTGCTACCAAAAGTCATTGAGCAAAGGAGAAAGGCCTTTTAAACCTTGAAGAGCTAACATGAACCAGAAATTCTGTGATTCTCTTTTGAGGTGAAAATAGAAAAACAACATGCTTGACAAGAGAGAGAATGGCAGAAATTTTCTACAGGGCAGCAAAAATAGCATCTATTTGCAGTGAAAAACAGAAAATGAATCTGACAAAACTGAGTATTCTGTCCAAATATTGTCTACAATGGGTTGCACAACCCAACTGAGCATCTCAATATGACAAATCTAAAATGATATATACATAAACTGTATGAACAGTGCAAGTAGCCATCATTCAATTAAATGGATCAAAAGTCCCATTTTAGAAATCTCTTGATACTTTAGCAATATCTGTCCCTTTCCTTACCTGCTCTGAAGCCCCTGTCTGTTGGTAGATAATTCACAGATGATTTATTTGCCAATTTTATGTATTTTCAAAGGCTAAAAAAACTGATATGCCCCACTTTGAGTCACATTAGCCTTAAGGTTAAGGATTGGATAACCAATATAGTATCAGTTAAGACCAATTATAATTTAATTGACTTACTTTGATATGTAATACCTAGAGGAATTCATAAATATAAAATGGAAGACTTGATCCTCTTTAATCTATGAATTTAAAAACTTCCTTTTCCTCTTGCTTAATAAATATTTAGTGAATATCATGTTCAAATATTCTAAAATATGATTTCTTTAACTTAAGGATCTTGTGATCTGTCAGGGGAGAGTATGGAGGCTTTACATTTTTAAAGAGATTATAACAATATCATATAGCTAGATAGTACAGAGTTAGAGTGCTTGGCCTGGAATCAGGGAGAACTGAGATCAAATTTGATTTCAGATAATTAGTAGCTATAATACTGGGCAAGACATTTAACCCTATTTGCTAGAGTTTCCTTATCTGTAAAATGAGCTGAAGAAGGAAATGACAAATAATTCCAATATCCTTGTCAAGAAAATATCAAATGGGGTCTCAAAGAGTCAGATGTAACTAATTAACTGAATAACAAGGATAAGCAAGAACTACATAAACCTAATTTCTAGTCAGCAAAAAGTCAACTCTGATTTGTTTATTTTACTTTTCTTTCATTTTATTTCTCTTGCTTCAAAGTTGAGCCATTACGGATATACCATGCTCTTTTATACCATAGAATGCCAGTGAATGACAAGAAAAAATAAAAAGAAAATTCAGTGTCTCTCCTAGACCCAGTTATATATCCTGCTGTTAACCACTGAAATGTGCCTAAATATTTGATAGACAATGCATAAACATATAAGAGGCCAAATGATGGAAGAAGTGCTAAGCAGGTAACATATGGGCAGCATGATATATTGGAGAGAATGATAGCTTTAGAGTATTTCTGGCCAAGATGGCAGAGAGAACACACACACCTACTTAATCGCTATCTTTGCTCTCAGAATTTATTTCATGACAAGCCTTGGAATTAGTGCTTGACTGGAAAAAAAAAAAAAAAAAAAAAAAAACACAAATAATTACCAACAGAAGACATCCTTGAAATTTGCCAGAAAAGGTTTGTTTTTGCTCGGGAGTGGGGATGACCAGATGGGGCACAGGCTGAGGGCAGGCAGTGAGAGCTTGGAAGGCAGCTCACGCTGTCCAGACTGGAGTGGGGAAGGGTACAATCTCTGCTGTTTCTGCAGAACAACCTTTACCACAGGGTGGATATTTTGTCCTTGCAGCAAGCCAGAATCATCAGAGAAGCTGTAAACACAGGAGGTAAAGAATAAAACCCTGGAAAGCTAGTGACTCAGCATGTTCTCAGAGCCTTAGAGTCTCAGAGTACAGATGCACCACAGCCATCACTGTCTTATTAGTGCCTCCCTGATGTCTCCCGCAGTCTGTAGAGGAAGCCTGGTAACACCATCCAGCCCCATTCCCCCCCCAAAAAATGCAGACTATTTGTTTTCCTTATAAATTTGTTTGATTCTTCTCTGACAAAATAAGCAAAAAATTTAAAAGGACTCTAACTATTGATAGCTTCTATATTGATAGAGAGAAGACTTTAAACCCTGAGGAGGCTAAAACTAGACTGTCTCCAGAGGAATCCCCAAAGGGGGATATGATCTGCTCCTCAATACACAAAAATATCATAGAAGAATCAGAAAAGCTCTCACAAGAGAGCTAGAAGACAAATGGGAAAAGGAAAGGGAAGCTTGGCAAGAGAGTCTGGATAAGTCATCCCACGCATTTAAAGACAGAGTGGATAAAGAAATAAAATCATTGAGAAACAAAATTAGTGAATTGGAAAAGGTAAACAACTCTAAGGAAAACAGAATTAGTGAGTTAGAAAAAGAAAATAACTCTCTAAATAATTAAATTGGAAAAATGGAAAAAAATTCCATAGAACAAAAAAACTCAGTTAAAAACTCAATTGGACAATTAGAAAAATATATTTAAAAAGTGAGTAAAAAAATACTTCATTGAAAATCAGAATTGAACAAATGGAATTGAATGACTCCAGGAGAAACCAAGAATCAGTCAAGCAAAGACAGAAAAATGAAACAATGGAAAAGAATGTCAAGTACCTTTTTGGGAAGACAACAGACCTGGAAAACAGATACAGGAGAGACAATCTGAGAAATATTGGACTCCCTGAAAAAAACGATGAAAAAAAGACCCTGGACATTATTTTCCAGGAAATTATCAAAGAGAACTGCCCAGACGTTTTAGAAACAAAAGGTAAAATAGACATTGAAAGAATTCATCAATCGTCTACTGAAAGGGACCCTAAGATCAAAATGCCAAGAAATATAGTGGCCAAATTCCAGAACCATCAGATGAAGGAAAAAATACTGCAAGCTGCTAGAAAAAATCAGTTCAAATATAGAGAAACCACAATAAGGATTACCTAGGATCTAGCAGTGTCCACATTAAAAGATTGAAGGACCTAGAATATGAAATATCCTAAAAGCTAAAGAACTTGGTATGCAGCCAAGAATAACTTACCCAGCAAAAATGACAATCTTTTTTCCAGGGAAGAAGATGGACATTCAACAAAATAATTAAATTTCATCTATTTCTGATGAAAAAACTGGAACTAAACAAAAAGTTTGATCTCCAAATATAGAACTCAAGAGATTCCTAAAAAGGTAAAAAGAAATCTTGGGAACTATATTTCAGCTATAAAGATATATAAAGAACACATATATAATTTGTCCTAGTAACTAGAAGTAAAAAGGAAATTGTACCAGAAAAAGGGTAAAGTGGGGGTACTACATCTCACAAAGAAGCAAAGATAACCTATTATATTTTGAGAGAAAGAAGGGAAGGGGATGAATATAGTGTGTATCATATTCTCATCAGAATTGGCTTAAAGAGGAAAATATTAGACATATTTGATTTATGGTAAAACTTCTTCCACTTCATTGAAACGTGCGAGGGAAAAAGTGAAAAGGGAAGGAGTAAACTAAATTGAAGGGAATACAGAAATTGTGAGGAAAAGGGGTAAAATAGGATGAGGAACTCTAAGGTAGGGGAGGGATACTAAAAAGAGAGGCCTGTGAGAAGCAAGTGGTGCTCACAAGTTTAATACTGGGGAGAGGGGGAAGGGGGAATGAAAAGAGAAATGCATAAGCAAGTGTTAACAAGATGGCAAGTAATACAGAATTAGTAATTTTAACCATAAATGTGAATGGGGTAAACTCCACCAAAAAGACGAAGTGGTTAGCAGACTGAATCCAGAAATCCTACAATTCAATTTTGCAATCCTACAAATGAAAGCCAGAATCCTACAATATGTTGTTTATAGGAAAAACACCTGAAGCAGGGTGATACATTCAGAATAAAGGTAAAAGGTTGGAGCAGAATCTACTATACTTCAGGTGAAGCCAAAAAAGCAGAAGTAGCCATCCTCATCTCAGATCAAGCAAAAACAAAAATTGATCTAATTAAAAGAGATAAGGAAAGTGCATTATATCTTACTAAAGGGTAGCATAGATAATGAAGCAATACCAATATTATATATATATATATATATATATATATATATATATATATATGTATACATATATCAACTGTATATACCTTTGGATCCTGCAGTACTAATACTGTGCTTATATCTCAAAGAAATACTAAAGAAGGGAAAGAGACCCATAAGTGCCAAAATGTTTGTGGCAGCCCTCTTTGTAGTGGCTAGAAACTGGAAATGAATGGATGCCCATCAATTGGAGAATGGTTTGGTAAATTGTAGAATATGAATGTTATGGAATATTGTTGTTCTGTAAGAAATGACCACCAGGATGAATACAGAGAGGCTTGGAAAGACTTACATGAACCGATGCTGAATGAAATGAGCAGAACCAGGAGATCATTGTACACTTCAACAATGATACTGTATGAGGATGTATTCTTCTGGAAGTGGATCTCTTTGACAAAGAGAAGATGTAATTCAGTTCCAATTGATCAGTGATGGACAGAATCAGCTACACCCAGAGAAGGAACACTGCGAATTGAATGTAAACTATTTGCACTTTTGTTTATCTTCCCAGGTTATTTTTACCTTCTGAATCCAATTCTTCCTGTGCAACAAGAAGTTTGATTCTGCACACATATGTTGTATCTAGGATATTCTATAGCATATTTAATGTGTATAAGATTGCTTGTCATCTAGGGGAGCTGTTGGAGGGAAGGAAGGGAAAAATCGGAACAGAAGTGAGTGCAAGGGATAATGTTGTAAAAAAATTACCCATTCATATGTACTATCAAAAAAAAAGTTATAATTATAAAATAAAAATAAGGAAAAAATGATAGATTTAGAATTAGACAATCTAACTCAAATTTTGGGTATGTGTCTTTCTAATAGTGTGATCAGAGGCAAGTCATTTACCATATCTGTGAAATTTTTCCAGGTTAATATTCCAAATGTAAGTTATCATTCAATTCTAAATGTGTGATCCTAGAACAATTAATGCTAGAAAGGTTCAGAAAAGAAAAAAAAAATCTTGATTCCCAATTTTATTTGGGCTTTCAGGAAAGGTAGAATTTAGGGTGCTTAGTGGGGTTATTGAGAGTGAGGGTACAGACACAATGTTTAACAGGTAAAGGTGAAATTATGATTTAACTGGGATAACATCAATATCTTAATGATTCAGAGAGAGAATTCAAATATTAGGTCCCAACACTTAATATATACTTATTGATTTAGTAATATGTTGGCTTAACAGAACAAAACTGGCCAGTGAGCCTAAATAGGAGGTCACCAAAGACTCAACCTTAAAGTTCTAAATATGAATGATTTTATTCATTTGCTATTTGTTATGTGGTAGAAAATGGAGCAAGGAGCCTACAATAAATTTGGTATATGGGATATAAAGGAAAGTTATTTCTCTGGCCTTCTATGCTAGCACAACAAAGTATTAGAACACATTAAGAATTCATTAATAATATGGCTGCAGAAGTCAATAAAGCAGTTCCACTCAGGAAAAGAAAAAAAAATAATTATCTTTACAAGCATAATAGCTTAAAAGTCATCAGTAGGCTCCTAAGCACTTGATATACAAATAAATGTATTATTTGTTTTCCCAAAGAGCTAGTTAAAGTCCATTGGGTGTACAAATGGCTCCATTATTTGGGGTGCCTGGTCTGCCAAGTCAAAACCCAGGGGTGGAGAATGAAAAGAGCAGAAGTTATTTTTTAAGGTTGCCTCTTTGCATAAATGGCAGGGTTGCAAAGGAAAAGACTATTTCATTCAATATTAATGACATGTTTGTTTGAACCTTATATCCTCTGGAAATCTATGAGAAAATTTCAGCTGGAAGTGCTCTTCTGTTTCCTCTGAATTCTTGTTCGGGTTTCTGTATCTGCCTACCAACTACTCAAAGTGGAATTAATCTCCTTTTAAATTTTCTTCGCCTCTGACGTGTCACTTAGAGCAAAGTTGGAATTATTTGGATAATAGAGAAAATATAGTCTTAAATAATATGGAAGAAAATCTCCAATTATACTCCCCTGAAGTACATTCTTCTAGGGAAAAAATTGAGAGGGAAACATGTATTATGTAGAAGGTAAGGCAAATAGATCCTAATTTTGTCAACCATTGGCAATTTATCTGCAGAGACTGTCAGGCTTCCTTAAATAGAAAAGCATTAATTTTTTAAAAACATAAGTTTACACTGAGTAAGAAGTAAATTGATTCAAGTCTTCATTCCTTCTAGTAGTAGTCATTAGAAAAAGAACTTCATGGAGTTTGGTAAGTGAAAACATAGCGACATTGAAGATGTTTCTTACATTGTTGGTTCTCTTTGAGAGAAATACCAACATTCAGAAATCCTATGAAGAACCACTGAGTCATTGCATTAGAAGGAATCATAGAGTTCAGGCTAGAAGGGACCTTGGGGACCATCAAGTCCAACTCTCTTATTTCATAAAAGAGGAAACTAAGTCAAAGAGAAGTCATAGAAATAGTCAAAATGTCAGAATTATAAGAGAAAGAAAGACTAAATTTCCATTAGAGGTTAGTGAAAATTAAATTGTATTTCCCTATCCAAGCTCATGGAACCCTTGAAATCTATAAATGGATCATAGGTTAATTAAGAACTCTGATTTACTTCAACCTCCCACCCAGTGCAGAAATCTTTTTGATAATATCCCTAATAGATTTTTCTCATTCAACCTTTGGCTTCTTCCAGTGATGAGAAACTTCTTCCCTAATAAAACAGTACACTACATTTATAAAAGTGCTTATAATTTAAAGTATATTTTTCACCCTGTAACTACAACCAAATACTCTTTGGCACTATTCAGAATAAATATCATTTTTCTTCAATTTGGCAATTAGGTGCTTTTTATGACTATCTGTAGCCAAAAAAAAAAAATAAAAGCAAAACAAAACTGGAGAATAACCTTCTCATGTTAACCTTCTTTCAAGCAGGCTGATGATCACAGTACTCTGTCAATCACTAGAGAAATCTTTCTATCTTTGTAGAACCTCTCTATGCTCCTCTAGCATAACCTATAAGGGTCCAGATTTATTTCTGTGCCAAAATGAGACATATAAAAAATATTTTAATGGAAAAAAACATGAAATCACTGATAAACACTTGCCTTCCTTGAAAGAAGAGTCAGACCATTACTAATGATTTTAATTCATCCAAACTGCTTCCAAAAAAGAACAATGAATCCATGTAGAAATCTTCAGCATGTGACTTTGCTTTTTTGTGTCCTCAATTTGTATTGTTTATAAATTGTTTTCATTTTTACTCATATAAGCTGTAGGATTCTGGGACCCTAAACATAATTTTCTAAAAATACTAAATTTAGCAATCCTTTTTCCACTTTCACAAGAAAAATGACCATCCCAAGGACCATCTATGATCTTCAAGCTTGGCGGATGTTGGGAAGAAATTGCATTTTGTAATTCCAAGTCTTAATTATTAATTACCAGGGATATAGTGTTTTATCTTTGATATGTGGCAGCTAGGTATAGACATGTTCGACAGAGAGTTGGATATGGAATCAGGAAGACTTAACACTTCTCATTGTTACAATAGGTAAGTCACTTTTCTTCAGCCTCAGTTTCCTCATCTATGAAAATATGTTTTATAATAATAGCACCTACCCAACAGGGTTGTCATGAGGATCAAACAAAATAAAATATGTAAAAGACTGTGAAAACATTGAAGTGGTATATAAATGTCATTTGTAATTATTTTTATTATCTTTTTATTATTAGCCCTTTATTGATCAGGCTTTAAAAGCAATAAGATGAAATTAGGAGAATTAGATCATATTCCTAAATGTGTCACTTATGTGCTATGATAATTTTGAGAAAATTTCATAATACAATCCAACAAGCATTTATGAAATCCTTGTTTTGTTCAAAGTAATTCAAACAAGACAAAGCAAACAAAAAAAATCACTCTCCACAGCAATTATTTGAATTGTAGGTTTCTAGTCTGTAAAATGAATGAGCTCAGAATAAAGAAGATCATGGACATAGAAGTGCTTTTGAATGATTGCAAAATTCACCTAAAAGTACTCATTAAGGAATCAAAATATGTAAAAGGGCCAATTCTTGTGGATAATTTAATTGTCAAACCTCAGTCTAGTGCCTGTTCTAACAACATTTGATTCCCTCATATGTTATAGATATAACAAGGAAAGAAATCAAGACTATCCAGACCTTTGATGCCTAGAGCTTTGTGGAGAGATGAAGAATTGCTAAGGAGAAAAAAACAAAAACAAAAACAAAAAACAAAACAATATTCTGGATTTCATTCAAATTGGATCTTTCATGTCAACTGACATTTGAGGCTATTTACTTTAGATGATATTCAATTATTTTAATTTTATGGAACTTTTTTCCATATCCGGATAAGTCAAGGCTCATAATTCAGCACTGGAATGAGATCTAGGACAGAAAAAGAGTGAAAATGTCAACATCTGCCATCTTTTATAATGCAAACAAAATTATTCTAAATTTTTGTTACATTTATACTTTTCTATGCTTCACCATTTAAAAAAAAAATCCCTAAAGGCAACACATTTTTAATTTAAAATCCCTAAAGATGAGAGATTAGTGATTGAAAAGACCATGGACTTACAGCTAGAAAGGATTTGAGATCATAGATCTCAATTATATTATTTAATAAAAAAGGAAACAGAAAACCATACAAATTAAATGATTTACCCAAACTCACATGGGTATTAAGTGACAGAACTAGGTTTTGAAATCACATTCTTTTTCTCCCAAACTAGTGTCTCTTCAACTATATCATGTCACTTATATACAAAACTACATGATAAAGTTGGGGAATAATTACAAGTAAATTCTTTTGTAAAACACACACACGATTTTACAGTTTTTATAGTACTTATTATTGTCACACTTATTTTCATAGGAACACCATTGTATCACCTGGGAAAATATTATCATAATCATTACAGATTAAGTGTCTTACTCAAAGAAATATGCCATGTAAATCATAGATCTTAAACCAATCCTTATGGTATGTAGTCCATTATTGTTCCCACAATATCACCACTGTGTTTACTTTTACTAACAGACCTTGAAAGGGAGAGATGACAAATTTCAAATCAAACAGAAAAAAGTAGTGGACCTCCAAGTTCATTTTGATTAATCACTTCATCTTTTACATGAGGAAAAAAGTTTTGGAGAAAAAAATTCACAGAGATAGGAATTAGCTGAGTAAAGCTTTCAAGTCAGCATCACCTGTTATCATCCATAAGAATTTAATAACATTGGTAGGATCATAGATTTTGAGCTGAATGGTAACTTAAAGCCCATTGAATTCACTCCACCTCCCTCTCATTTTACAAATGAGGAAATTGAAACACAGTAAGTTTGTGACTTGTCTAGTCAAATAGCAATAGGTGGCGAATGAGTTATTTGAGCCCAGATCTGTGTAATTTTAAACCCAGCCTCAATCTTTTATATATATGAAGGAATGACTTAGAGAAATACATCTTCTCTATTAGCTAGTAGTACAGCCTTATGAAATTAATATTAGTTATCTAGTATGTAATAAAGCATCATTGTCACCTTTATTGTAAGTATCATCATTGATAAATATCAATATATACTCTTTTACCCAATCAGTTTCTTAGTATGGGTTACAGTTATCATCCCAAATGCTAGACAACCACACATGGGGGGTCAAAAGGATGTAGGAGGACTTGGACATAGTCTTAAGATCATAGGCTCAAAGGTATAAGGAATGTGGGAGGTTACTGACTTTGACTCTCTTTTTTGCATATGAGGATTTAAAAACTGACCGTGGTGGAGGGAATTATCTAAAGTTATATGAGTAACAAGAGACAAATATGGGTTTGGGACCTTTATCTACTGGCCCCAAGTCCAACATTGTTTTTATAGTCCCCTGCTTCAACAGGTATTTTTAAAAACTAACCTATATGAAAGACATTTAAAATAGTTGTTGTTTAGTCATTTCTGTTGTATCCAACTTTTTTTTTTCCCCCTGAGGCAATTAGGATTAAGTGACTTGCCCAGGGTCACACATCTAGGAAGTGTTAATTGTCTGAGACCAAATTTGAATTCATGTCCTCCTGACTTCAGGGCTGGTGCTCTGTCCACTGTGCCAACTAGCTACCCCATGTCTAACTCTTTATGACTACATTGGGTTTTCTTCACAAAGAATAGTTGCCCATTTTCTTTTTCAACTCATTTTACAGATAAAACTGAGGCAAAAAAGAATAAGTGATATATATCCGGGGCCATATAGCTAGTAAGTCTCTGAGGCTAGATTTTGAACTCTGGAAAAATGAGTCTTCTTGATTCCAGGCCCAGAACTCTTTCTATTGCATAGAGCATGTAGCTTTTTAAATGTCCCAACTCTTTCCCTCAAGGCATTGACATGCTACTTAAAACATGAATATTTTTATTATCCAATAGACTAAGGGTTTCTGATTTTCTACATGGAGAATTTCTCTCATCACTTCAATAGATAATTTTTAGGGAGATTCTTAAAGTAATAGAGCCTGGGCGAACTCTCCAGGGTTAAACAGCAAGTGTCAAAAGTGGGACTTGAAGCCAGGTCACTTCAAAAATATATTAATAACCTACTATGTGTCAGACACTATACTAGATATAGATGTATCTGAATTAGATATAGAAAAATAAAAACAAAGGAGTCCCTGTCATCAAGGAACTCATATACTCTTATTTATAACCCAGGACTCCTTAAGTATCCACTATCTAATTCATTTGTTATTATGCCTTTATGAATATTTATAAATAGGGCCATATTTTAACTATTTTAATCTCTTTTATGAGGTAAAAGGATTATATATTTTTTCTCTATAGTTCCAGAAGGCAGAATTAATTCTATTTTATGAAAGTTTCAGCGGGGCAGATTTAAAATTTCCTAACAATTAAAGATGGCCTAAAATTAAATAAAACCTTATGAAATTATATGTTTTAAGGTCCTCCATAACATGGCTACCATTTATCTTCTTAGCCCTATATTACATTCCTTTCTTTCACCAAACACTTAATCCAACTAAGTTGTACTATTATGGGCTCTTACGTGGGATGCTAGATAGAGCACAGGAATTACAGCAAAAAGACCTGAGTCTAAATATTACTTCATACACTTATTAGCCGCACTTTCTCTCAGTCTCACTTTCCCCACCAATTAAATGGAAATAATAATAGCACTTATCTCACATGGTTATTATGAGGATCAAATAAGCCAATAGTGAGGCCTTAAAGAACTATAGTGTTTTTCTTAAGTCATTTTCAGTCAGGTCTGACTCTGTGATAGAATTTTGGGGCTTTCTTAGCAAAGGCTGGATTTGAACTCAGGAACTTGAGTCTTCCCAATTCTAAGCCAAATGCAATATCTAGTACACAAACTAGACATACCTAAAGAGATATATAACAGCTATATCAATGTTAGCTATAATGGTATATTCTCTCTCTTTCTCTCTCCTCTCTCTCTCTCTCCCCTTCTCTCTCTCTCTTTCCCCCTTCTTCCTCTCTCTATTCCCCTTCTTCCTCTCTCTCTCTTTCTTCCCTCTTCCTCTCTCTGTCTGTCTCTCTCTCTGTGTGTCTGTCACTTTCTCTACCCCTCTTCCTCTCTTTCTTTCTCCCCCTCTTCTTCTCTCTTTCTCCTATTCCTCTTTTTCTCTCCCCCTCTTCTTTTAACTCTGTTTCTCTCTGTGTGTTTCTCTCTCTCAGTCACTGTCTCTCTGTCTCTGTCTCCCTTTCCCTCTTTCTTTTTCCCTCTCCTCTCCCCCGCCCCCCCCCCCAATTCATTTAATTTACAAGCTGCTCTTTCTGTGAGGCCCTTTTCAATATTCTAGTTCTTGGTGTCTTTCCTGCCTTTAATTATTATGTATTTCTTCTATCTCTTCAACATTACCTATTATCAACATTAATTGATATCTTTAAAAATGGTTAGTTTTTGTCTATTATTTAATCTGAACACCTGGAATGCCTTCAATGTTATTTTATATATATTTGCTGAATTGAATTGAGTTCACAGGGGCTAAAAGTGTATCAGTGTAGTTGTATTATAAAGTGAAGAGGATTGAGATATGAAAAAACTAGAAAGGTAAGAAAGAGCCAAGTTTTAAAGGACTATTAATTCCAAATGATTTAATAAGCAAGATAGTCATATTTATATCTATATAAATTTTATTATGTAACCATCACAACAACAGAATATGTAACATACACAAATTGCATAATACAAGTCTATCTTTTTTCATATTTTGAAATAAAATGTTTTGATGATAGGCTTTAATTCCCATTTATTTGCTAACATCCTTTCATATGAAATCTATAAAATACTACTCAAGAATTTTACATGTATGTTGTATCTGTAGCCAGTAAGCCATCTCTTTAAGAAAGTAGGGTTCTATCCATTTATAAATTGGCAAAAAAAGCCTTTAACTTTAAATGAGATAGATACAGAGAACATACAATGTTTTGGCTGAGGCTTTAGACTTTGACAATAGAGGGAATGATAAAAAAGATCATTCGAACACAATAAGATGCTAAATAGATAATATGTTTTTTAAAAAATAATATCCAAGCTATAAACTGCATATTTGTATATATGTATTGTATCTAGAATATACTGTAATATATTTAACATGTATAAGACTGTCTGTCATCTGGGGGAGGGGCTTGGGGGAGGAAGGGAAAAAATCTGAATAGAAGTAAGTGCAAGGGATAATATTGTAAAAAATTACCCATGCATATGTACTGTCAAAAAAAAAGTTATAATTATAACATTAAAAAAAGTTAAATAAATAAATAAATAAATGTTTCTATATATGTTCCTTTCATTTTGTGAATAAAACAATTGTTTATCAAAAAACATCCAATCTAATTCTCTTTCAATATGCCCATTTTTTTTTCCATAGGAAAGTTGGTTGTCATTCAAAATTTACTGGACATATTGTGTGATGAGTCTTTTAAAAGCCTCATCAGGAAGTTTTGTCTAGCTAACCATGTGACTATTAATATTCACAATTTGGTTGCTAAGTTTTTCATAGCAATGGGAATAAAGTGTTGATGGCTTCCTTCCGTCATTTTTCTCCTCCCACTCTTGTCAAAACATCATAAAACTCAAGAAGAAAAGAAATCTAGCACAAATCAGTTTGTATCTGTCCTCAGAAAACCTGTAGATTTTCTAACTCAAATAAGAGGAAAGTAAAAATAAGTTCCTAACCATGATGGGAATTAAGCTCTTATATTCCCTGAGGCCTCTGACTTCTAAACCAGCTATGGGAGGATGATGGTTATAAAAAGATCCCTATCTATCTCCTTGCTTGAATAGCTAAGTCCTTTGTGTTAATGAACTTAAATTCCAGAAATAGATGAGTGTCATAGTATAATTTTAGAGAAGAAGGGGAAGATGATGGTCATGATAAAGATGATGATAATTTTTTAGCTTATGTGATTCTTGTAATAATCCTATAGACAAATAGTGTGATGGAGAAGATAGAGAATTGGGTTTGAAATGTAAGATTCAGATTCCAGTCTCTGCAGACTTATACTAGCTAAATGATCTTGATAAAGTAATATAACCTTTCAGTATCAGAAGCTTCTAAGTTAGAGAGAGGTTGCTGATTGGTGGTGGTGAAGGAAATTCCCTAAACTTCAATGAAAACAAAAACTTATGAAGTATCATCATCCCAGTTAATAAAGTAGAAAGGAAGGCTCAAATGGACTATGTAATACTTGTTTTAAGTCAGAATATTCAGTATGCATATAATTGATTTGCTAATAAATGTTTAACCCCATTATCAAATAAAAGGTGTATAGGAAATATTTTTAAATTAAACTTAATTTTTACCATTTTCTCTATTTTCTTAATCAATAATCAACAAAACATCAAATGGATCTCTGATTTGTAGCCTTTGCTGATTTCCAAGGTGGTAAATATTCATACTAAAAATTTAACAACTAGCTTTCCAAATCCAGTTCAAGCTGGTTCTAGCATGCCCAGATTCAAATCCTAGTTACTATTAATTCCATTTCAGTACTCCCCAAGATTTACCATTTTTACGTGATGTCTCTCCTTTTTGTCTTTTCAAAATATATTAGATTGTTTTGTTTCCAAGAATGAAGAATGGTTCTATTCGGCTTACAATTTGCTTTCTTGTTCTTTTTTTAACTTTTTTCCCACAACCTATACCTTGTCTCCCAAAGACATTAACTAGGGAGCAGAACAAAATGGAATGAGCTCCCTTAGTAACCCTTCTTTTATTTGATACTTTAGAATTTACTGAGATGAAGGAGAGAAAACTAATATGTGTAAAGAATAAGAGATATACCAAGCAAGTCTATATATGCTTCCTTGATAAAATTAATACGACCAGAACATTGTTTCCTCCTCCCCCTTTATTTTCTCCTTATATCAACTAAAGGAAAGCCATTTGCCTCTGATGTGTTCTAAAATAACACCATAAATTACATTCAGGGTGACTTTCTGGATTTCTCGGAGATTAAATTATGCCAGATATAATGAAGTCTTAATCAGAGATTATTCTTAAAATAGTATGAGACTTCTGAAGCTTCAGACTACCAATGTGCTTAAAAGGATGGTAAGAATAGGAACTCATTAGACCTACTTTTCTATTCTCCTCCAACCTCCTATGACTGTTTATCAAAGAGATTTAAAATGATCTTGTTGACTTTAAAGATCTCTGAGCTGCCCTAGCAAATTGGCACTTCTCTGCAGTGCAGGTGTTCATGAGAAGAATCTAAATCTGCTTTACATGCTTGAGGATAGGGAAAGGGGGAGGTGAGGCAGGAGGGCTTAAGAGCATAGATTTAAGGCTGTGAGGGACCTTCAAGACTATCTAGTACAGGAGTATAAAATACTGGGACTACTTATTATTTAATGTTATTTAATTATTTAATATATGCTAAGTTTATTAATTAATACAATAACAATTATTTAATATTGATTATTTTATTTTTAAATATTTAACATAATAAATAAAATATAACAAACATGGCAATGTTAAAATGTGATTTTCTAATTCAAGATGAAGGTTACAGTGAACGAACTTTATGGTTTAGTATCCTTATTTCTATTTGAGTTTGACACCACTAATGTAGGACAATTCCTTTATTTTACATATAAAGAAAATGAGACCCACATAAGTGAAATAATTATAGGTACTAAGATGTCAACTCAAGGATCTCCTGAGATAATTCCAAAGTCCAGTATTCAACTCACTGTCTTATTTGATAGAACCTCAGGAATTATGTACTATTTGAAATACTGCTGTTTGGTAATTTTTCAGTCATGCCCAACTATTCATGACCAAATTTGGAGTTTTCTTGACAAAAATATCTTAGTCTTTTACCATTTTCTTCTCCAGATTATTTTACAGGGACTTGCCCAGGGTCACACAGTTAGTACGTGTCAGAGGCCAGATTTGAACTCAGCTGCCCATTTGAAATGGATACTGTGCAGTTCTGATGGGATTGGACAAGTTTAGAATCTAGAATCTGATGAATATAACCTTTATATCTTGGACAGCTACTTTTCTTTCCTTTTGAACAAATGTCACACTTCCCTTACTTCAACTACTCATCAAGCAATTTGATAAAATTTCTCCACAAGATATTATTCAGTCTAGACCTACCTCTTGCCATCCATGCCTCCTAAATAGAAAAAAGTTCTCTTAGAATAAAACTGAAAATTCTTAAAATATTATCCAACAAGTGGGGACGGAGCCAAGATGGCGGAGAAGAAACACACGACTCTGTGAACGTCCTTACTCCCTCACAACCAATTAGATAAATCAGCCTCAGAAATAGCGCTGGACTGATAGATACCACAAGGACTGGAAGCACGACTTACCAGCTGAAGAGAATCTGGAGTTTCAACAGAAAAGGTCAGTTCCCAGGGGAGGAAGAAGAGAGGCCAGCACAGACGGCTGGGTGCTAGCATACTGCGCCGATTGCGCTGGGAAGGGCTCTGGGATCAGAGAAGCCACTGAGATAAAGGAATCTGGCACAGGCTGTTAGCTCTTCTCTGCTTATAATATAGCAGTTCAGAAGGGAAATCTAAACACTTTAAAAATTCAGATAGATTAGATTTTCCCCGGATCCTGGGGGTGACTCAGCAGATCTCGGCACCAGGGGGTGTGGCCTCAGCTCCCACCTAAGACTAATTAAGAGATGGACAAGGGCAGATATGGCCCAAGGCAACACACACTGCCTAGCTCAGCTGAAGGGTGTGGAACTCAGCTCCAGGAAGTCCCAGAGAAGCAGAACCTTTGAACTAGGGGCCACGGTTTCTGGCAGACACTTCCAGCTTGAGCGCAGGGGTTTTCACGTCACCTGCTGCAGACATCCACGCCTGACCAGGAAGCATAGACTGGGCTTTGTGCCTTCTTTACTTCAATCTCAAATGTCAGGGAAGCCGCTAGAACACAACGCCCTCAAGGCACAGCAGTGCTAGTCACCTCTGAGGCACTTCCAGGGAGGGGGTAGGGAACTCTCTCCCAGAGCTCTCTCTTAGCTCAGGCGCAGGAGCCACTGCATCCATCCGGTCTGGGAGGAAGCTGGTAAAGAAGTAAATAAATAATTTCCTACCCCAGGGACAGACCCCAAAAGATTTTTTAAATATGAACAAAAAAGCCAGAAAAACCATAGATTCCTTCTATACAGAGAAAGAGCGGGTATCCAACCCCGAGGAAGTTAACAGCAAAGATTCAGCAGATAACAACCTAAAGGGGAATGATTCCTGCCCCCCCCATCACATAACTCTCTCCTAGAAGAGACTATTAAAAAGTTAAGAGAGTTTGAAGAAAAATGGGGAAAGGAAAGGGAAGCTATGATAGAGAATAACAACGTCCTGAAATTGGAGTTGGAAAAAATAAAGAATTCACAGGAGATGCAGGGAAACAAAATTTGTGAATTAGAAAAGCTTTAAAAATCACAGGAAAGTAGGATTTCTGAATTGGAAAAGATAAAAAAGTCTCAAGAAAATAGAATTTCTGAATTGGAAAAAGAAAATAATTCTCAAAAAAAAAATTAGGGAAATGGAAAAAAATTCAATAGAGCAAAATAATTCATTTAAAAATGAAATTGGGCATTTACAGAAAGAACTAAAAATTGTGAAAGAAGAAAATAACTCCTTAAAAGTCAGGATGGAACAAATAGAAATGAATGATTCACAGAGAACCCAAGAATCAGTCAAACAAAACAAAAAAAAATGAGAAGCTGGAGAACAACATCAAATACTTACTGGGAAAATCTATGGAACTGGAAAATAGATCTAGGAGAGATAATCTGCGGATCATTGGACTTCCAGAAAACTATGACCAAAAAAAGAGCCTAGATTCTATTTGACAGGAAATTATCAAAGAGAACTGTCCAGAGATAATAGAAACAGAAGGGAAAGTAGATGTGGAAAGAATTCATCGAACTCCTTCTGAAATAGACCCTAAAAAAAGAACACCACGGAATATAGTGGCTAAGCTGCAGAATTACCACACAAAGGAGAAAATCCTGCAAGCAGCTAGAAAAAAACAATTTAAATACCAAGGGGCCACAATAAGGGTCACTCAAGATCTGGCTGCCTCCACATTAAAAGATAGAAGGGCCTGGAACCTGATATTCCGTAAGGCAAAAGATCAAGTACTGCAACCAAGAATGAACTACCCAGCTAAGTTTAGCATCTTTTTCCATGGAAGAAGATGGTCATTCAATGAAATAGAGGAATTCTATATGTTTCTAAGAAAAAAACCAGACTTAAACAAAAAATTTGATCTACATCCACAAGACTGAAGAGACACAGAAAAAGGTACACAGAACCCTTGAGAACTGTAACTCTGTTGTGGGTATATAAAAAGTACTCAAGGATAATTTGATTTTAGTGATATAAAAGAAAAAAAGGGGGGGTGTAGTAAAGGGAAGGAGGTCGTTTCAGAAAAAGGGGAAGGAATGATAAAAAGAGGGAAACTACATCCCAGGAAGAGGCATAGAAAATACACCATATCTGAGGGAATTTAGTAAGGGAGAGAATCATTGTGTGAATCTTACTCTCATCAGGAGAGGCTCAGAGTAAATAATTAACATATTTGTTTTTCAGAGAATTTTCTCTCACCTCATTAAAAGGGGGAGAGAAAAAAGGAAAAGGAAAAGGAGAATAAGTGAAGGGACTTGGAGGGAGGGGGGAGGGATACTAAAAAAAAGGGAGGGTCGCGGTCAGAAGGGGGGTCTGTAAATTAAATATCGGGGAGGGGGATAAGGGGGTTCAAGGGAAAAAGCATAATCTGGGGATAATATGATGGCAGGAAATACAGAATTAGTAATTTTAACTGTAAATGTGAATGGGATGAGCGATCCCATCAAACGGAGACGGATAGCAGATTAGATCAAAAATCAGAACCCTACAATATGTTGTCTGCAGGAAACACACTTAAAGCAGGGAGATACATACAGAGTAAAGGTAAAAGGTTGGAGCAGAATCTATTATGCTTCAGGAAAAGCCAAAAAAGCAGGGGTAGCTATCCTTATCTCAGATCAAGCAAAAGCAGTTGATCTAATTAAAAGAGATAAGGAAGGAAACTATATCCTGCTGAAAGGTAGCATAAATAATAAAGCCATATCGATACTAAACATATATGCACCAAGTGGTATAGCATCTAACTTTCTAAAGGAAAAGTTAAGAGAGTTGCAAGAAGAAATAGACAGTAAAACTATAATAGTGGGAGATCTCAACCTTGCACTCTCAGATTTAGACAAATCAAACCACAAAACAAACAAGAAAGAAATTTAAAAAGTAAATAGAACATTAGAAAAACTAGGTATGATAGACCTTTGGAGAAAACTGAATGGCAATAGAAAGGAATATACTTTCTTCTCAGCAGTTCATGGATCCTATACAAAAATTGACCATATATTGGGACATAAAGATCTCAAAATTAAATGTAGGAAGGCAGAAATAATAAATGCCTTCTTCTCAGATCACAATGCAATAAAAGCTACATTCAGTAAAAAGTTAGGGGTAAATAGACCAAAAAGTAATTGGAAACTGAATAATCTCATCTTAAAGAATGACTGGGTGAAAGAGCAAATTATAGAAACAATTAACAATTTCACCCAAGATAATGACAATGATGAGACATCATACCAAAATCTGTGGGATGTAGCTAAAGCAGTAATAAGGGGAAATTTTATATCTTTAGAGGCTTATTTGAAGAAAATAGAGAAAGAGAAGATTAACGAATTGGGCTTGCAACTTAAAAGGCTAGAAAAAGACCAAATTAAAAACCCCCAACCAAATATTAAACTTGAAATACAAAAATTAAAAGGAGAAATCAATAATATTGAAAGTAAAAAAACTATTGAATTAATAAATAAAACCAAGAGTTGGTTTTATGAAAAAGCCAATAAAATAGATAAACCTTTGGTAAATCTGATCAGAAAAAAGAAAGAGGAAAATCAAATTGTTAGTATTACAAATGAAAAGGGGGATCTTTCCACCAATGAAGAGGAAATTAGAGAAATAAGGAGTTACTTTGCCCAACTTTATGCCAATAAATTTGATAACTTAAGTGAAATGGATGACTTCCTCCAAAAATATAGGCTCCCTAGATTAACAGAGGAGGAAATAAATTACTTAAATAGTCCCATTTCAGAAAAAGAAATAGAACAAGCTATTAATCAACTCCCCAGGAAAAAATCCCCAGGACCAGATGGATTCACATGTGAATTCTACCAAACATTTAAAGAACAATTAGCCCCAATGTTATATAAATTATTTGAAAAAATAGGGGATGAAGGAGTCCTACCAAACTCCTTTTATGACACAGACATGGTACTGATACCTAAACCAGGTAGAGCGAAAACTGAGAAAGAAAATTATAGACCAATTTCCTTAATGAATATTGATGCTAAAATCTTAAATAAGATATTAGCAAAAAGACTTCAGAAAATCATCTCCAGGATAATACACTATGATCAAGTAGGATTTATTCCAGGAATGCAGGGCTGGTTTAATATTAGGAAAACTATTAACATAATTGACCATATTAATAATCAAATTAATAAGAGCCATATGATCATCTCAATAGATGCAGAAAAAGCATTTGACAAAATCCAACATCCATTCCTACTAAAAACTCTTGAGAGTATAGGAATAAATGGACTATTCCTTAGAATAATCAGGAGCATATATTTAAGACCGTCAGTAAGGATAATATGCAATAGAAATAAACTACAACATTTCCCAGTAAGATCAGGAGTGAAACAAGGTTGCCCACTATCACCATTACTATTCAATATAGTACTAGAAACGCTAGCCTCGGCAATAAGAGCCGAGAAAGAGATTCAAGGAATTAGAGTAGGAAATGAGGAAATCAAACTATCACTTTTTGCAGATGACATGATGGTATACTTAGAGAACCCCAAAGACTCTGCTAAAAAGCTACTAGAAATAATTCAAAATTTCATCAAAGTGGCAGGATACAAAATAAATCCACATAAATCCTCAGCATTTTTATATATCACTAACAAAATGCAACAGCAAGAGATACAAAGAGAAATTCCATTCCAAACAAATGTTGAGAGTATAAAGTATTTGGGAATTCATCTACCAAAGAAAAGTCAAGAATTATATGAGAAAAATTACAAAACACTTGCCACAAAAATAAAGTCAGATTTAAATAATTGGAAAGACATTCAGTGCTCTTAGATAGGCCGAACGAATATAATAAAGATGACAATACTCCCCAAACTAATCTATTTATTTAGTGCTATACCAATCAGACTCCCAAGAAACTATTTCAATGACCTAGAAAAAATAACAACAAAATTCATATGGAAGAATAAAAGGTCGAGAATTTCAAGGGAACAATGAAAAAAAACTCAGAGGAAGGTGGTCTAAGTATACCTGATCTAAAGCTATATTATATAGCAGCAGTCACCAAAACCATTTGGTATTGGCTAAGAAATAGACCGGTAGATCAGTGGAACAGATTAGATACAAAGGACAAAAAAGGGTACATCTATAGCAATCTAATCTTTGACAAACCCAAAGATACCAACATTAGGGATAAAAATTCATTATTTGGAAAAAACTGTTGGGAAAACTGGAAATTAATATGGCAGAAATTAGATATGGATCCACACTTAACACCATATACCAAGATAAGATCAAAATGGGTCCATGATTTAGGCATAAAGAATGAAATCATAAACAGAGTAGAGGAACAGAGGATAGTCTACCTCTCAGACCTGTGGAGGAGGAAGGAATTTATGACCAGAGGAGAACTAGAGATCATTATTGATCACAAAATAGAAGATTTTGATTACATCAAACTAAAAAGTTTCTGTACAAATAATACTAATGCAAACAAGATTAGAAGGGAAGTAACAAATTGGGAAAATATTTTTAAAAGCAAAGGTTCTGACAAAGGTCTCATTTCCAAAATATATAGAGAACTGACCCTAATTTATAAGAAACCGAACCATTCTCCAATTGATAAATGGTCAAAGGATATGAACAGACAATTCTCAGATGAAGAAATTGAAACTATATCCACTCACATGAAAGAGTGTTCCAAATCACTACTGATTAGAGAAATGCAAATTAAGACAACTCTGAGATACCACTACACACCTGTCAGATTGGCTAAGATGACAGGAACAAATAATGATGAATGTTGGAGAGGATGTGGGAAAACTGGGACACTAATACATTGCTGGTGGAGTTGTGAAAAAATCCAGCCATTCTGGAGAGCAATTTGGAACTATGCCCAAAAAGTTATCAAACTGTGCATACCCTTTGACCCAGCAGCGCTACTACTGGGCTTATATCCCAAAGAAATACTAAAGAGCGGAAAGGGACATATATGTGCCAAAATGTTTGTGGCAGCTCTTTTTGTTGTAGCTAGAAACTGGAAGATGAATGGATGTCCATCAGTTGGAGAATGGTTGGGTAAATTATGGTATATGAAGGTTATGGAATATTATTGCTCTGTAAGAAATGACCAGCAGGAGGAATACAGAGAGGCTTGGAGAGACTTAAATCAACTGATGCTGAGTGAAATGAGCAGAACCAGAAGATCACTATACACTTCAACAACAATACTGTATGAGGATGTATTCTGATGGAAGTGGAAATCTTCAACATAAAGAAGAGCCAACTCACTTCCAGTTGATCAATGATGGACAGAGTTAGCTACACCCAGAGAAGAAACACTGGGAAATGAATGTAAATTGTTAGCACTAATATCTGTCTGCCCAGGTTACATGTACCTTCGGAATCTAATGCTTATTGTGCAACAAGAAAATGGTATTTACACACATATATTGTATCTAGGTTATATTGTAACACAAGTAAAATGAATGGGATTGCCTGTCATTGGGGGGAGGGAGTAGAGGGAGGGGGGGGATAATTTGGAAAAATGAATACAAGGGATAATATTATTAAAAATATATAATAAAAAATTATTTAAAAAATATTATCCAACAAGTAAATGAGAACAGCTCAGAGTTTTACAGCATTCAACAATGGATGTTCTCAGATTTTGTTGCATTCTCTCATTTCTCCCAAAGGCCTAGTAAATGACCAATGCAGTGTAGGGGAAGGATTAACAGATGAGGGACCTGATTTGGAATCCAGACCCTGTTACTTTATTACCTGTAGGACTTTGAGCAAGGCAGCTAAACTCTCTGGTCCTCAATTTCTTTATCTATAAAGCAATTTTTCCACAAGCTATGAAGCTTTAAGTGAAGGTATTGAATAAGTAAGTACTGAGGTTCCTTCCAGTTCTCAGTTAATACTCTACTTCTGAACTGGTGTATTTGCTCCATGGAAGTTCCACAGAGCTGTGTCCTGTAGGCCCAATAAAACAATGTATATTTTTCATAATGTCCTCTATTGATATGAATGCACCCTCCTGGTAGAAATTCTGCCAAGTTATGAGTTTACAGGTCTCCACTCTCCAATGCTAGGTCTTTCTGACTGTTTTCTTAATGACATCTACCTCAGTTTTATCTTGCCACATCCACAGCTTATGAATTTATCCCTTGATGAAATCACTGATTAGCTCTTTCAGTCAGAAATATTTTAAACAAAGTCTTTTTTCTTTATGCTAAGATATTAAAACTCTTCCTTAAAAGGTTATTCCCTTAGAAGGAATAGGCATATTATATATTCCATGTATTAGTCACATGCAGAAGCCAGGTTATGTTACATATTATATATGTCAATTTTCTTAATTTGGACCTTATAAGTCTCTTCCAGTTTCACCACATTTACTACTCCTTTTCTGATTAAAGTAAAAACAAAAAACAAAAAAAACAAAAAACAAAAAACAAAAAAAAAACAAAAAAAAAAAACAAAAAAAAAATCTTCTGCACAGGGCTTCAAAATTTCTGAGATTGCCATGTGGTATTCTAACTATGTCTTGGAATCGAACAAGTCTTCCAATTGTTCCCTACTTATGAATATTAAGCATAAAATAATTAAATAAATAAATTCAAAATGTGAGTGAATGACCAAATTATCAAGGATTCACAGGAAATTTTGTCATCCAAGGTAAAGGTCAATAAAGGAAAATATGAATTATGGAATCAATGGATGGGAAATATTAATCATAAAAGAATAAGAAAGTTGGATCCTCAAAAATACCAGTTGTTTCTCTTGTTCTATCCCCACTCCATATCAGTGTCATTAACAGTAATAGAGCCCCTACACCCCAGACCCCAACTTTAAAAATAATGAAATAGGCCTGAAAAATTAGCCAAAAATACATAAAAATCCTGGCCATAAAAACTACTATTATGACATGGAAGATCAAAACACAAACTTAGAAGAAGGCTACATTAGATATCTCAAAAATATGAATTTGTCTTAGGCCCCAAGAAGAGGGATTTGTTAAATCAATGGCAAGATAGAAGTTCAGGAAAAGAAATGAGACTGATGGAAGAGAATCGTGGGGGAAAAAAAATCAATATCTTGGCAACAAAAGGACAAAAAAAAATGAAAAAAAAATATGTACAAATGTCCACTAAATAAAACATAATCTCTTTGAAGAAAAAAAAATCCTTAAAACTGCTAATTGGGCAAGTGGAAACTGATGATTCCATAAGACATTAAGAAATAATAAAACAAAATCAAAAGAATGAAATAATGGGAGAGGAGAAGGGAGAAGTGTATTATCTCATTGGAAAGACAACTTACCTGGAAAATAGATGTAAGAGAGATGATTTAAGAATTATTGAATTACCTGAAAGTTATGATCAACAAAAAGATTCTAGGCATTATATTTCAAGAAATTATCAAGGATAATTTGTAACAATATCCTAAAACCAGGATAAACCAGAATTTCAAAGAATCTATTGATCACTTCCTGAAAGAGAATCCAAAATGAAAACTTCCAGAAATATAGTGAAATTACAGAGTGTCCAGATCTTTTTCCCAAGAAGAAAATACTTCCAGAAAGAAGCAATGTAAATCTAATACAGTGACAGTCAGAATTACACAGGATTTAGCAGCTTTTGCATTAAATAGGGTTTGGGATATAAAATCCCTGAAGGCAAAGGAACTAGGATTACCAAGAATCATCTCTCTACGGAAATGAGCAATAATCCTTCAGGGGATGGAAAAAGGAGACATTTAGTTAAATAGAGGACTTTCAGTCATTCCTGATAAAAAGATCTGAATTGAGCAGAAAATTTGATTTTCAAATATGAAACTCAAGAGAAGCATAACAAGGTAAATAGAAAAGAGAAAACATAAAGGATTCACTAAAGTTAAACTTATCATCCCTAAAAAAAAAAAAACACAGTAATAGAAAAGTTTTGAGGAAGTTAATGAATTCTGTTTTTAAAATGTCATGTTATAGATATGGATTTCCCGCAGTTAGAAGCAAATATTGAACTGGAGCTCAGGGATGGGGCAAAGGGCAGGTTTGGGAAGAAATGTAAATTTGAGAGTCAGCCTCTTAAATATAGTAATCAAAGCTGCAAGATGGTCTATTATCTGAGTCCTGAAAGAACATAACAATTTTCAGAAGAAGTACTGAAGAAAGAATGGATTTCACTCATAGAACTGACTTGGACAAACATTCCAAGGTAAAAGGGATAATATTGAATTCATGTAATATCTAATAGTTGGCTTGAGCTAGAGTATAGAGTTCAGAAGGGGAAGAATGTGAAGTAAGGCTAGGACACTAGGTTGAAGTGAGATTATGAAGGATCTTAAATTATAGGCTTAAAAATTTATGTTTAGTCTTCAGGCAAAAAGAAACCACTTAAGCATTTTGAGCAGAGGAATTACATGATAAGACCTGTGTATTGAGGAAATGATTATAAAGGGGAAAAGAGTGAATATAAAAATTCCAAATAATTGGATATTACAATAACCAAGACAAGAGAAAATGAATGTCTGAAATAGGATTGTTTTCATATTAATAAAGAGAAAGTAACAATTCTCAGATATTGCAATAAAAAAAAAAGAATAAGATTTGGCAACTCCTTGGATGTGGTGACTATGGGAGAGGGATGACTCAAAGATGACTCCAAGGTTACTAAGATAAATGACTTTAAAGATAGCAGTATTATTAACAAAAATGTGGAAGTTAGAAGAAATGTGAAATCAGGGTGAAAGATAGCAAATTCCATTTGGGACATGCTGAGTTTTAGATGCTATTGGGACATGTAGGTGAAGAACAATTTTAAAACCTATATAAAACCTTAGGAAATCTGAAAATGATATATAAATGTTAACTATTAGGATATCCAGCAGAATCTTGCATAATGGGGCATTCTGGGAATTCTGCTTCTGGGAAGGCTGAGGAGGAGGAATCAATTGAATTCACAAGTTTCAAATTACCATAAAGTTAAAATTTATCTGGTGTCTAATGGTACTAAGTGGTGTTTATTGAAATTAAGCCTGGTTAATATAGTAATTGCTTATTTCATTAGAAAACTGTTTATATTATTTGACCATTTATCAAATGGAAAATGACATTCTTATAGATTTGACAAATTTACATATTTTAGATATGAAATCTTTATCTGATAAACTAAAAACATTTCTCTGTAATTTTCTGCTTTTCTTATTATTCTGGTTACACTTGCTAATTCCCAAGGACAGGAAGCCACTAGTATAAAGAGGGGACAACCATCCCATGTCAAAAAAAAATGAAGCAGGTTAAAGATTCCATGATGATCAGTAGTTGGATTTGCTTAGTGAGTGATCATTACATTTCTAGCCAGGATGACATAGGCAAGTTATTGTTCAGTTGCTTTTCAGTTGTGTCCAAATTTATGACCCCATTGGGATTTTAGTTTTTTTCCAAAGATGCTGAAATGTTTTGTTATTTTCTTCTCCACATCATTTTATATATGAGAAAATTAAAGTAAGCAGGATGGGGTGACTTTCCCATGATCACATAGTTGGTTGTGATCTCAGATGTGAACTCAGCAATCAATATGAGTCTTCCTGACTCTAGACCTGGTATTCTATCCACTCTACCACAAACTTGTCTTTAAAAACTGTCTAGAGATAGTTGCCAAAAAAGAGATTGAAATTTAAGTTAAATATACTTGATACATGGATTTGAAGTTATCCAGATTATTAGCTAACAGGTTAGAGCTAGAAAAGATCTTAATAGTATTCTAACCTAAAATAGGAAATAGAGATCCAAGTTATTTATGAAAACATAGACAGTAGAGGGAAAGGTCTAGGATAGGTTATGGAGGAGCAGTGGGATTGGGTTCCAGCCTATTAGGTATCATAGGAACTAATGATGAGGCTCTCGTAAAGATTGAAAAAGAATTATGAAAGAGTTGGGAGAAATAAAAGATAATAGTATCTTGAAAGCCATTTAAAAAGAAAGTGATCAATAATTCATAGAGCTCTAAAAAGAATAAAGAGGGAGAGAACTAAAGAATTTTTGAAGTTAGAAGTTAAATAACTGGTGATCATGGCAAGAACAGTTTCAAGATGGGAAAGTGAGGAAGACTCAGTTGGAAAAGTTCAAAAGTGAAAGGTGAATAAAGGAAATCTAAGTTGATTATTCTTACTAGGAGTTTAGCAGTGAAAGTGGAGAAAAATAGCAAAGCATCAGGGCATGGCTAGGTAAAGAAAAGGACTTTTTTGGAAGATACAGAAATAATGTACTTAGAAAATGCAAAAGATTCAACTAAAAACCTAGTTGAAATAATAACATTAGCAAAGTAATAGGGTATAGAGTATATCTGCATAAATCATTAGCATTCCTATATGTCATAAACAAAATTCTGCTAGAAGAGAATAAACAAAATCAAAAGAAAAGTACTCTACTTAAAATAACTCCAGACAGTATAAAATACCTTGGAATATACCTGCCAAAATAAACCCAAGAATTATATAAACAAAAGTATAAAAAACTGTTTATACAAATAAAATCAGATGTAAAAAATTGGAGAAATAGTTATTATTCATGACTAGCAAACTCCAAAGATTTTTAAATTCAATTTTATACAAACTAACTTGCATATTCATTGTCACCACAATTAATTGACCTTTTTTTTTTTTTTACTGAAATAGAAAAAGTAATAGCTAAATTCATTTAGGAAAATAAAAAGTCAATACTATTAAAAGAAATAATGGAAAAATGTTAAGGAAGGAGTTTTAGCAGTATCATATCTTAAACTATACTATAAGGCAGTCATTATCAAAACTATCTGATAATGGCTAAGAAATAAAATGATAGATAAATGGAATAGAGAATATATACAATGAACAGCAGCAAATAAACATAATAACTACATATGTGACAAGTGAAAAAAGTTAAGATTTTAGGATAATAATTCACTATTTTGTAAAAAAAAAAATGTGAAAACTGGAAAGCAGTGTGGCAGAAACTGATCATAGACCAATATTATATACTATTTACCTAGATAAAGTCAAATTGTATACATCACCTAGATATAGAGATTTTATAAGAAAACAGAAGAACATGGAACATATTCCTTATTAGACATATGGCTAGGTGGACTTTCTACAAACGTACATACATACATACGTACATACATATATGCATGCATATTCAAATATATGTTTTATATACTTTTTGTATTATACTTGATTAATCATATATATTATATAGCAATAAATACACATACCCATATACCTATTTGTATCTGATGGTAGCCATCTTTAGTGTCAGAGATAAAATATGAAACCCTGGTTTCAAATAATGGTTCTTCCATTTACTACCTATGACACTGAACCAATCACATAATTTCACATAATTTCTCTAAACTTCAGTTTATTTATCTGCAAAATAAAGGAGTTGGGAAAAACCTCGAAGTTACCTTCAATATCTAAAGCATTATGCATGTCTCTATGTCTCTGTCTCTGTCTCTTATATGTCTCTTTTCCTTTCTGTCTCTCTCTCTGTCTCTGTGTGTCTCTCTATGTGTATCTGTCTGTGTTTCTGTGTCTGTCTCTCTCTCATTCTTTCTTCTTCCCTCTTTACTTTCCTCCCTTCCTTCCTTTCCACCATATGTGAGTGGAATATATATGTGTGTATATGAAATGATAGTTTTATATAATCTGTATGTATATTTGTAATTTATTTATAACCAAAATATATAACTATGCTTTTGTGTATGGTACAAATAATGATGATTGGTTATTGAACCATAGTGTCCAAGGTCAAATGATTTGATTAAATTGACTTCAGTTAGCTGCTTGGTGATCAGTCCATATTCAGGCTTATAGTTTGACTTGCTCCCATCCACCCTCAGTAGCTCCATCAGGAGAGTAATACAAAACAATCTTAGAAGCTGCTCTTAGCAAACACTGAGCTATATATTTTCCTTCTCTTCTGAGAGCTGACTAATCCCACTCATATTTCAACTGTACTGAGATGACTCAAGAGACAGAGAAGGTTAAACACAAACTAGTCCATGATCTTGTAAAAACAAAGGAACTCATTTAGCTCTTGACATTTGCCTTACTATTACTAAGTGAATAATTTATATTGAAGCTTATACACACTTTTGTAATGAATATTTTCATGACTACAAGGCTTCAGTAAAACTCCCTGCAATCACATCAGAAACTATCTGAGATTCTGATCTGATTCATTTTAAAGTTTGGAAGGTGACTCGTTTTAGATATGGGGGACTGAGTTCAAGAGAGAATTTTAATTTCAGCAAGTTTAATTGAACAGCTATACTTGCAAGGCTGTGTTGCACAATACACAATAAAATGGGTTTAATGTCAGGAAGAACCATATGTGAATCAAGCTTCAGACAATGATTTGCCACATAACTCATGGCAAGTTATTTTTTCTAAGTTCCAGAAATACTATCTCCCCTATAAGGTATATATAAAGCATTTTGCTACTTTTTCTGAAAGTGAGATACTACTACACCTAGGTACAAGGAAAGCAAAGAAAATGTTTTATGAAAAATCTCAGTCATTATCATAGTATAATACTAAAGAATTGGAAATATCATCTATCTTTCCCTTTCTCATCTTTACCCAAAGCATGAATCATGTCTACAACTTTGAACTGTATTTTAAAATAATTTTAATTTAAATAAAATTGAACTGTATTTTTTTCATGACTAAAATACATCTAACTTCTAGTGAAGGTCTCTAATCCTAAGGAACTCTATCATCTGAGCCAGTACATATTATTTTTGGATAAACCTAGTCATGCAGAAGTTATTTAAAAGTTATTAAAGTTCCAATTTACTAAGACTTTAGGGACACTATGCATAACATTATATTGAGAGAAAATCTGCAACTTCTACCCATATTGGGTAGAAGTTATTCAGTCAAATGTCTTTGCTTTACCAGGAAGACAAATGACTCACAGAAAGGTTAAACATCTACTTTTCATAGAACACTATTAGGTATTAGGATTATGAAAAAAGAAAAGATATGACCCTTGCATTCTAAAGGTTATAGTCCTGTTGGAGACAAGTAAACAACTCAATGGATAGAGTACCAGATCTACAGTCAGAAAGACCTGATTTCAAATCTAACTTCAAATACTTAATGACTATGTGACCCTTGATGAGTTATTTACCATCTATCTGCATTAGTTTCCACAAGATATCACGAGAATCAAATGATATATTTGTAAAGTGCTTAGCATAGTAAAAGCTTAATAATAATTTTTGTTCCTTCCTTCCTTTCAATAAGTTTTTCCACATATTGTGGTGACATTATGCTGATTTTAAAGAAGCCCAGAATACTGCTGAAACTTCCTGGGTAAGATCTTTAACCACTTAAAAGTGACTGGCTTACCTATTCTATTCAGAATAGAAAAATAAAGTGAATGGAAAATTCAAATTTCCTAGATGATGCTGTGCAATTGGATAGGTGTTGAAGATGAACAATATAGATTCACTTATTAGTTTTCCTTCAGGCAATCAATTTATAACGCATGAATGGGTTCATTCATGCTTTCTCATTCTGTTCAAGTCTTGCCCATGAGTTTTTTATAAGTTTTCCCAGTGGAAACAATAAATGAACTGGTGACATTCTTCATATTCTCTTGACATCACAAGTTCATTAAAGACACATAGACACCATCCAATAAGTTTACATAATTTTTTTACTTGATTGACCAATCATTTTCTTCCTGTTTATTCATTTCCCTAACAATATCTTTGATAGCATTCTTCCTGTATAATTCCTCATTTGTAAAGTATAATAGCTTTGTTCTGTTCTATATCTCCATTGACTTTTGGGTGATCCTCAACTTCAGTTCTTGAAAGTGTAAATGATAGTGTTCTATGATTCACAGATACTGTATTCATAAGGAATAAAAATACTGGTACTAAAAAGTTAGATCTTTATTTCAGAGAGAAGTTTACAGTCATTAAGAGAACTGTGGGATTTTTCCAGAAGCAATCCATGCTGTCTTCTTCCTTCTGTTCAGTTCTGGAACCAGTTCATTATCTAGTTGTAGTGTTTGCCTAGATAAATGTATTGGTGAAGAAGTTCTATAGACTGTTTCACATTTCACAATCACCAGTGCAAACTTGGGTTGCCCATCTGTTATCCCTTGCAATCACGACATGACTGGCTCACCTCCTTTTGCAGTCATACAATTTTCTAAATACATTCCAGTCTGTACATAAAAAAGTAGATAAAGAAATTAGAAAATTATATTCCTGGAATAGGGGGTGGATCAGTCACATGGTGAGAACAAGAAATAACAGATGGACAACCTAAGTATTGAGCTGGTATCCATGAAATATTAAAAGCAGTAGCAACTGGTGAGATCAATGTATTTATAATTTCAGTATAGTTATGTCTTCTACTGCTATGCCCTGTAATACTTCCATACTTTCTCATACAAGATGATCTCTATTCAGTTCTTCCAATAATTCCTCCATAATGGATTCAACCACCTTGTGGGAGAAAGGCCTTTAGAATTTGGAATAGATATTCTGTGAAGAGTTGGTCAAGATACATGGCTGAAAATCACACTGTAAGAGAAGTCCTAGTAACTAACATTGGAATCATTAAAGTATGGGTTGAGGTAAAATCATTTTGAATCTCATTAATAAGAATTTTTGACGGGAGTTGTAAAGCACATCAAAAACATGAAGCATAGTTTCTAATTCTCCCCAATATTCTCTTGTGTTTAATATTGATTTATGTGTGCATTGACACATACTCTTTTATAATTGATGCACTAATTGTTGAATTTTTTATTTCTATTTCATATAAGTTTAAATAGGACATAGGGTGTCATGACAGGTCTAACATGTTTTAAAAGCACAAAAATAATCAGGCTTAAGTCTGAGGATGACAGGGCTGTTAAAATATCACATGCACTGTCACATACAATTATGTCTTTGGCATTTTGCATGTAACCAAATCCTTGCCCTTTCCTATATCCTAATTACCTTTGTTTGCTTTCCCTTTAGTTAATGGTTACAGATGCATGACTATTGTGGCAAAATCTCCAGAAAAAGGATTGTTTAGAATATACTGAGCAGAAGATCATAGACATAGAACAGAAAGAGTCCTTAGAAGTCAATGATTCCAACCTTTTCATTTTATCAATGAAGAAACAGAATATAGAGATTTATCTTATGTAATAAGTGTCTGAGGCACAATTTGAATTCAGATCCAATATTCTGTCTGCTAATTCATGCAGCCTTTAAGGGCTCTGCTAGATATAAGGCTTAAATCAAGCATTAACCAGTTATACTAATACAAAAATATAATCTTGAGTGACCACAAGTTGTACAACCAGACTCCATATTTCAATTCAATAAGATTTAATAATCATATATCAAAAGTTTACTATGTTACTGGCATCATGCTAAATTCTAAGCATACAAAACCAAAAATGAATATATTCTGCTCCAAGAAATTTACAAGGGGATGGAAAGTGAGGAAAGGGGTGACAAACTTTTCCTTGATATTTAATTATCAAATAATTTCCAAGGGAAGAGTAGTAGCAATTGGAAAGATCAATGGATTCATGGAATCAAATTACATATTTCTTCCACTGGTATACCTTGTAACCCTTCATGCTTTCTCATTCTTTGTCTTATAATACTTTATAATACATATTTATCTTTATCCATGCTTTCCCATAAATAATGGATTCAGTCATCTCACTGAAATTTTTGTTTAGATTTTTATACTTTTTTATATCATTGAATACTCAAGCTATCTATCTGCAGTCCCTCACCTTTGCTACATAACTGGTTCCCTTTGTCTTCCTCTCATTCCTGTCTTTCCATTACACCTCACATGCGAGTCATTGTTGCTGACATGTCATAGCCCACATATATTTGTCACCCATCTTTCCATTGCCCTTCAAGTCATCCAAAATTTTGATGCTTTGAATTACAATGCTCTGTGATTCATAGCTATCTAGCATCAAGGAGATGTTAGTATTCAAAAGATGTAGTTTTGTAGTTACAAACAGTTCAGGATTATTTTAAGTATAGCATAGTTTCCCAAATATAATCTTCATTTCTAGGTCCATTGGCAGTACTTATCTAACAGATTAAATATAAGATACTACCAATGGGCTGCCTATCCAAGTGCATTTTATAATCCATGCCATACACCTTTTTATTCAATTTGTTTTTCCAATAGGATTAGCTAAACCACTCTCTTTCAAATGACTATGAATCTCATGGAGCCCGACTCAATGCAGTGAACACATTGTCATCCATAAACAAGCATTTCAAGAAAACCTCTCCAGGGTTAGAAAATCCTTCTTCTTCTTCTTAGGATCTTAGCAGATCAAACTTGGTGAGCAAAAGTCCCTTCATTTCATATCTAACTCCATGTGGATTCTCATATATAAAGGGTTACAAGTATCCTGGAATCTCACATGATTTTGTCATTTTCATAAGGGACACTTTGAGAAGGAACTTTAAGATTACATTTTTTTTTCTCTTGAAATAATTTAATTGAAGATGAATTTATGCAATATTTTAAGATGATGTAATAAATATCAATGTGTATATTCATAAACATGCACACATATGATATATATGTATGGGGGTTTTGTGGTCACAAAAGTTTAGGATTATTCAAAGGAAAGCATAATTTCCCAAATACAATCTTCATTTCTAAGTACACTGGCAGTACCTGTCTAAAATATTAAATATAGTATATAACCGATAGACTTCCCACTCAAGTACATTTTCTAATCCATGCAATATATTTTTTCATTTAATTTTTTAAATTGTTCAGTTGTATGGGTGTATAACTATAGTAATAAATATACATATATATATATACATATATATACATACATATATAGTGGTTGCACATATATACACAAATGTATATGTATGTATAAATTTAAGCCTCAAAAAAACCTGATAAGGTAGATATTACTGTGGGAAATAGAGGCTAAGAGGTTGACTTGATAAGGGTCACAAAATTAGTAGGTGTCTAAGATTCAGTTCTTCCTGAATTCAAGTCATCATTTAATCCACTGTGCCAAGGTTTTATGTTCTCTATGCTCAAAAAAGTGAAAAAAGTAGCTCTGAAAATCATTAGTGTATAACAAATTTAGGGATGAGAAAAAAATGCATTTGGATCAGTAACATAAAAGATCTTTTATCATTGATCTCAACAGTCAAGGCAATTCACAGCATAATTGAAAAGAAGTCATTAAGACTGTTCACCTAAAATATATGAATGTAGCTTCAGTCTTTTCCTGATGGATGGATGGAGGGAAGGAAGGAAGGAAAGAAGGAAGGAAGGAAGGAAGGAAGGAAGGAAGGAAGGAAGGAAGGAAGGAAGGAAGGAAGGAAGGAAGGAAGGAAGGAAGGAAGGAAGGAAGGAAGGAAGGAAGGAAGGAAGGAAGGAAGGAAGGAAGGGAATGGGGGAAAGGAAGGGGAGGAGACAGTGAGGGAAAGAAGGAAAAGAAGATGACCAGGAATTTAGGAGCAATAAATAAGGAAACAATGACAAATTAGATCAAATAGAGGCAGAGGTGATGAGGAGGAGCCTTTTTTTGGTGATTATCTGCAGTGCTCAAAGTGAATATATAGACTATGAAAATTGTGACATATATCAAATAAATTCTTCAAATAATTTCAAATAAGTTATTTTTTTCCAATGAAAAAAAATTAATTAATTTCCTCTTAGATGGATTTTTTTTTTTTGCATCTCAGTTACTATTGTCTTTGTTCCCAAATTGCCTTTAGGGTTAATAAAGCAAGATCACTTACCATGGAATGAACTAGATATTTGGATCCATTTCTAATTTTCTCTGAAAAAAACCTCTGGTGAAATGTCAATCAGGAAAAATACCCCAAAGAATTTGATGAAGTAAAATACTCAGCTAGTATTATTTACCTACCCACTTATTTGAAATTCTTTATGGAGAATTTAGATGTTATGTTTAGGGCATGATGAGATAGTATTAATTCATTTCCTTTTCTGCCTGCACTATTTAGGCTTTTAGATATAATCATGGGCAATGGAAATAAGATAGTTTAAAGCCAGCACTTCCTACCATGATTAGTCATTTTCATCTCCTATATTACCCACAAAGAGATTGATTCTAGTTTTAAATGTGGAGCCTACACATCCAAACACCTGCTGCCATTAATGCTAGAGTAAGCTAAAAGGCAGTGTTTTTGTTTTGTTTTGTTTTGTTTTGTTTTTTCCTCACATGCCTCAGTGATGAACATTGGAGTAGAAGGTAAGGGAGTGGAAAACTTCAACAATTTTTAGAGGCTTGAAAAAACTGAATGAAAACCTATTTGTTTATAATTAGAGTCATAGTTTTCTCTGGTAATTATATATTAAATTCATTCAAATTTGAGTTATTAAAAATTGTAGGTGCTTCCTTAGATGTCACATTTTAGAAGGAACCTTGACAAGCAAATGTCTAACTAGAGAATGATCATCAAACCAGTGAAGAGCCCAGAAAAATGCCTTGCAAGAATTAATTGAAGGAAATGGAGATTGGCATTTTACATAAATCATATAGGGAACACATCTGTCTTTTGATACCCATACTACCTTGGGCATCTTGATCTTTCTGGGTCTCAGTTTTCTTATCGGTCAGATTAGGAGAGAGGGCTGGATTAGCTGATTTTTGTGATCTTTCCAACCTCTAAATGTATTCTTATCTTCCTATAGACATAATCATTGGGTTTATATATTTGAAAGTCAGTTATGTAAAAGAGAAATTATATATTCTTCTACTTAAGTTGTCATAGAATAAGGAACCTCTGATATGGATTTAAGAATATGTGTTTTCATAGAATCCCAATTCTTCTGCTTCCCTGATGTATGACTGTGGACATATTAACAATTCTAAACATTTGAGCAATTTCATTATTTGTGTAATGGGAATAGCAATATTTGTCCTATCTACTTCACAAAATTATTATGAGGAATTTTTCTCTTTCTCTGTCTCAAAGCATTACAAGAAATAATAATGAAGATTAAAGCTATTATTCTTAGATAAATAGTGTTTTACACTGAGGGGTCTGAAACATTCTAATGAAAACCTATTTGCCTTTACTGGGTAGAGCTTGCAGTGGGAGCATCAGACAACCAAAGTCAATGCTTTAGTATCAACATGGAGTCTGCCTGTGACAGAAGACAGAGAATTACCAAGGTCTTGAAGAAAAAAAAAAGAAAGAAAGAAAAAAGACAGAGATTGATGACTTGATCCATTGGTCTCTGTAGTTAAGAAGATTCCCCTCTCCATCCCAGGCAAAACAGACTTTAATAATTGATATGACTGCCCAGTATGGACAGGAGTTGTTTGTTTCCATACCCAGACTTGGACTTGATAAAGTATTTTCTCTGTTTTTATTTGTAGTCATAAGCAGTAAAGTGGGTTCCAGCATCCATGGAAACCATAAGAGCAGTCATATTTCCTAATTTCACTTAAAAATAGCATTGACTAAGGCAGAGAAGCTGAACTCTTAGCCCAGTAAGCATCTACTGCTTGACTGGCTGATCATTTTCTATGTACCTAGCTACATTTTTCTCTAGCGAATACCACCCATGACACCCATCACTTTGTGCCCATGCTGTTTAAGACAGGTGGTACATATTAAAAAAGCAAATATTCTGATTTATGTTTCTCACAACTTTGAAGTTTGAAGGGAGGAAAAATAATCTCCAATCTAGAAACAGTGATTAAAGTAGGAAGGGAATTGGAATTTTTATGTGGTATGATCCACGTATCTAGCATATCTTGTTTTTACTAATCTATTTAACCATGAACCTGAGATGACTGAATAAGGTTGATAGGGGTGGCCAGTTAGTAGAAGCTAGATTCATAGGTACTGAACCCAACATATAATAAGGAGAGGAGGCAGCATCAATGTATAGTCTGCTTATAGGGTATAAACCATTCATTTTCCCATATGCCTAACTATTAACAAGACAGTCTTGTCTGTTACACTGTGAGGAAATACACACACCCATTTCTTTATTATTGATGCTGGAGGACATTCTAGGGAGGTATATTTTGACAACATAAAGAAAAACTACCAAACAACATGTATTAAAACAGAATGTACCTCCTCAGTAAGTAAGTTTTCCATCACTCAGTGCTTCAAGAAGAAGCTATATGACTAGTTGGCAGATTTATTATAAAGGAAATTCATGCTTTGGACAGTAGGGTTCACTTAGTTGACCTCTGGCTAATTTTAAATTTCTATGTTTGGTTATTTTATTTTTGCCACATCAATCTCTTCAACAAAGAAAATGAAAAAAAAATACAAATGGTCCCAATCCTAAACAGTTTTCTGCAATGACAGAAATACAGGAATTATAAAGGGAACTATAATCTTTAATTTAGGTATGGAACTCCAAAAGTGCACTTTGTCCAATTATCAATTAATGAATATATGCTTGAAAGAGCTGATAATATTGAAAAGGGAAAACTCCGTCTAAGATGTTAGGAAAACTTTTAGTGAGCTTTTGGGAGGACATGGACAAGCATTGCTCCATATGTTCAGGCATAGATGTATTACAATCCATATCATCAGAAGAAACCTCCAATCAATGACATCACCAACCCATTTGAGAGTATTTGAACATAGTTTTGTGAATTTTTGTCAGAATGGTTTTGTTTTCCAGATATCTAGGACTTTGGCTTCCATTCCTGGATTCAACTGACATGCAAATTTCACATTAATTTGATACTCTGTTTGAAGAAGCTGTTTCAAAAAATAGCAGTAAAAGCTGAGAAAATAAAACCATGATGAAAATAAAGTTAAACACTCTAAAATATATGACCTTCAGTTCAAATTTCATTCTGAAAGCAAGCTAAAAGAAAACTTTCAAGCACATCTACATTGTCTCATAATTCCTCAAAGAGTAGGTCATATTTGGCATTTCATATTTTTAGTATTTGTGCTTTTCTCAGTTTAGAACATACAGTAATTTGGAAGAGTGGGGCAGAAAGATGTTTAAAATGAAAACTCAAAAGATAAAATGATCAACAATCCCTCTTTATTAGGCTGTTCTATCAAATTATATTATGTAAAGTCCTTTGCACCCGCAAGATGGAATGTAAAAAAACTGTGGGAATATAGGATAGTGGATAGAATGTCACCATTAAATTTAAAAATATGTAAGTTCAAATCCAACTTCAGCCACTAACTAGTTTTGAGATTGTGGGTAAGCTAAACACTTTTTCAGACAGTTTCTTCACCCATAAATTATGAATAACACATATAGAATATTTACAGAGTTGTAGACAGGATCAAATAAAATAACAGATATAATGTGCTTCACATAACAACTTAAACCCTATATAAATATCAGTTGTTATCAGATTAGGAAATTAAAGTGTTGTTGGTCTGGCATTTAAAAAGATTTAAGACATGTAATATCTGTGATTTAATCATTTTATTACAAATTCCAAATTTTAATAAAAGGATGGTCATTTGGCCTTCTCTCTTTTCAATCAAAAATGATCAGGGCAACAGGCTCACAGTTTATATATACTTTTTGATGAATGGGTACTATCCAGGGTGGAAATCAGCCCTGATTGGTTAACAATTAATGAGAAAATTAATATCACAATGAGAGTTGGATCAAAATTTTAATTAAGACATTTACTTTTTTAACTTAAACCTAGCCTTGGGCAATGTATTCAAAGAATCAATTTCCCACCTAAGCCTGAGTAGAGGAGAAAGGCACTCTGGATTTCTCCAAATAATTTTTTTTTTCATTCTACTCTATATGCCTCATACAATTCCTTAGGACTTATCCACTAAGTCATGAGGATAAATTTCACATGAGAAGCTTCCTAACTTGATAAAATCACAGATCTCTTATAAATCAATGTAATATTTGTATCATAGGCAGATACTTGTCATTTAGAATGATCTCTTAATTCAGGAACTTTATATTTCATTGTTGTACATAGCATCCAATGAGGAATCTCACTCTACTAAAACATTAGTTCTGTACAGCACTCTGTAACCTAAAGTCTCATAGTTTGAGGCATTGAATCATGAAGTGACTTATCCAGAGAGAGCCATCCAGCTAGTCCATGTCACAAACAGTATTTGAAACCATTTCATTCTAATTAAGGCCATGATCAGATATGGTGGTATAGAGGATTCCATGCTGGCTTTCATATCACCATCCAGTGTAGAGTCCCAGATTGGTAGTTGTAATGCTCTCTTTTCTCTAGTTTGTAATCGTTTTCTTGGGGGCAGGTTTCTTGGGGAGCTTCTGGAGGCAGCCTTAGTTTCAGTTCAGTTCCAATAATCCCAAAATGCAGCCAGGAGTAAAAATCCAGATCCTTTATTATGTCCTTCAAAATCCTGAATCTTTTCATAGGGCCCAGTTAGCTTTAGTAGAGGCCTATCTCTCTTCTTGTTTCCCCAAGAGCTCTTGTCCAAATGTCCCGAATTCATAGGTTTGTCCTTCAGCCTCCAAAAACTCCTCCTCCCAAAGTCTCCAGTCAGCATAAATGATGAAGTGGGAAATGAATCTGACTCTGCTTCCAAGAGTGTGGGATTGTGGATTTCTGCCTTGTGAATCTCCTGGAAGTCAATCCTAGTTCTGAATCTCCCAAAGTCCCTAAAATTCTCCCCTTCACTGAATCCTGACTCCCAATCTCCTCTCAGTGAGCTTGTCCTTTTATGTGCTCTCTAAAGGGTGTGAAGTCTAATGTGTGGACCAATGAGCGAACTCCTTAAAAGGTGTAACTCCTTAAAAGGTTTGAACTCCTTTAAAAGTGTGAACTAAGAGCATAAGTACCTTATAAGCATCCTAACAGGTAATTGTGAAATTCAATTCATAGGATTGTAGGTTGAGAGCCAGAGAGTACTTCCATGATTCTCTAATCCAAAAGGGCAGGGAAAAGGAAAAGGCTGTGAAGGCAGACAACAGGATGACACAAGAACATGACATAAGAGAGGGATAGGCAGGCTTTATGCATATATTCTGACATCAAACTCTATACTCTTTCCATGACACTATTTCGTCTCTCCTTTCTCCTTTTTTCTCTATCATTCTAACCATTCTATTTTGTTTTCTCATATCCATTCTCTTCATGAATTTCATTTTTTTTCCTAACTGGTCCCTATTCAACATCAATTGCTCATCAGGAATTTGCTTTTATTTTGTTCATGTTATACATAAGGAACTAAGGTTCAGGATAAATTTAGTTTTGCCAGAAATAAAGATAAAGAAGTAACAGAAATAACAAAATTGAAAGAAAAATCTTTACTCTAAATTCAGTATTCTTTCCAATACAACATTGTTTGGTTGATTCTAATGAATGATTTGCAAGATTCTGAATAAACACTATAGAACAAAAAAATCTGAATTTAGAATTAAAAGACATGAGCTCAGATCCTGGCTTGGCCATTCCCTACCTGTATTACTTCATAAAGAAGCATTTAATCATTGAGTTCTTCAATTTGATTTTCAGCAACTGAGTAGAGTAACTGGACCCATGGAACCATGTATAAAGTTCTAGTTGAGTGTATAGGCATGCTATGGTTAGACCAGATGATCTCTAAAGTCCTTTCAAACTCTAAATCAATGATGCCTTGCTTTATTTTTCTTAGCCTCCATTTCCATATTTTTCCAATGAAAATGTAGGTTTCTACAGCTTTGACATTCTATGACTGAAAAGAGAAAAGTTCAAGACACAGTGTTTAAGTCCTAATACATTGATGCTCAGGGATTTTAATATTAGAACCACACAATGAGACAGAAGGGGTTGATCAATCCTTAAAAATTTGATTTTCCCCTCCCTCAGACCAACCTAGTTTTTATTAGTTGCTAAGAGCCTAAAGCAAAGCCCTTTTAAAGTCCAGTTATTTTCCTAAAGGTTGTGAGAGGATCAGCAAATAAAAGTACAGTGATTCAAATCTAAGAAGATAAAAATTTAAATGTATGTTTGTTCTTAGCACAAGAGCCCAGAGATTCCATGATAGATGTGGATTTTAAGCAAAAATACCATTCGGTTTCTGTTTTTCTGAGGATAGTGTAGAAAATGAATAAGGTCTTAACTTTTCTATTCTTTTTTCTCTTGAAATGGACTCCTATATGACCCAAGTAAGAAACTATTAGGTGAAGAACTAAGCAGATAAATAAAACACTATTGGTCTTTTTGTTTAAATAGTTATCAAAATGTTTTTTAAAGATTCTTGTTAGTAACAGAGTTAAGATGAATAATAACAGAGCATTTATTAAGTCTTTACCATGTGCCAAGCATTGAGCCAAGTGCTAGAAACAAATCCAAAAGAAAAGTATTTCTTGCCCTCAAAGAGCTAATATTCGAATAGGGGAAGACAACACCTATAAGAGAATAGTTCCAGGAATGAGTAAATTGAACAAAGAACTCAAAGATATGGAACACAATCATAGGGCAATTGATATGTTATTTCTAGAAATGGAAAGAAGAGAAATGGTAGGTTAGAGTTAATATGGCTGCTCCAAGGGTAGAAAAGGGCTGAAGTTACAAAAGGGCAGGAAAAAGGAAGAGGCTGTGAAGGCAGACAACAGGAAGGCAAGAACATGACATAAGAGAGGGATAGGCAGGATTTATGCATATATTCTGACATCAAACTCTATACTTTTTCCATGACACTATTTCGTCTCTCCTTTCTCCTTTTTTTCTCTATCATTCTAACTATCCTATTTTGTTTTCTTATGCCCATTATCTTCATGAATTTCATTTTTTCCCCAACCCATCCTATTCAACATCAATTGCTCATCAGGAATTTGCCTGTAAATTTGAATAAATTCATCATTTAACTCAATTAAAAGATTATTTTTCATTTCTCATCTTTTAATCAAATTTTAGACTAATTTTAGTCAAGTGACATCTGGTAACATGGGCTGTTTCTGCTTTTTCCATCAATAAATATTTCTTGGTACCTTACATGTACTGATGTTTATATTACTTGATTCACAGACTTGTTATTGTGGAATACGTTTTATGTATCTTCAAATGCAATATATTGTTGGTGGTGTCAAGTTTTTGTTTTTATTTACCTATAAAGATCAATGGATGGAAGTCCCAGCATGATAGACTTAATCTCAATATAAGGAAAATATCTTAGTGATTATAGTTGCTCAAAAGTGGAATGAGCTTCATAGAGTACAATAAGTTGGGGATCTTTTTTTAGTGTCTGGCTGACCTCTTTTTAGAGATATTACACATGGGATTCAAGATTTAGGTAGAAGCAACACTAGATGACCTCTGAAGTTCTTTCTAAATTTGATTCTATGTACAGATTTCAAAATTCTAGTGAATACACAAGCATAGAAAAACCACTAAATTGAGGCTTACAGTTTTTAAATATTTTATGTATCAACTCACTTTCAAAGACTATGTTTATAGAGTTAACAGCACCATTTGCAAAAATGAAGACATAATTATACTATTACACAATGTTATTTCTATATATTTAACTTCCTAGTAGACTAAGATTAGCCTATTTCTTAATGCCAGTATCTGACAATTCTGATCTTTTAAGAAGTAGAAGAGAACACAATTCGTTCTTGCCAAATAGCTATATGAGAAGTTTGAGCCAGTGATCACAGAAAAGTGTCATTTATATGAGAGCTGTGTCACTCTGGTTTAACTTAATGATTTTTTTCTTCTTAGCCTCTGTTGTTGTACACTGTTTATTCATAGGATCATAGATTTAGGACGATGTGTCCCTTAAGATCAGAGAAGTCAGTTCGTCCAAACCTTTTTACTTTATAGATAAGAATAAACTCACAGAATTAAAATAACCAATGTAATATTACACAAATAGTAAGTAGTAAAGACAATATTCCAGGCCCAGGAAAAGCATTAGAGAAGAAATAGAAGCAAGAAGAAGCATGATTATTCAGAGAATGAAAATTTGATAAATTTGCTGGAACAAAAAGAATGTAGAAAAAATAAAAATAATATGAATTTAAGATTGAAGAAAAAAGATATTACCAAAAAAATTAAGGCCTTAAACTGAATTTTGTTATTTGGAGGCAAAATGGAGTCAATGAAGATTTTTGAGTAAAATAATAATTCATCACCTATATCTGTGATCAAAAAATAATAAAAGCACACACTAGTCTCCCTTGCAAAGACCTTTCTTTTTTTTCCCCTTAGGATATATATATATATAATATACATACATATATGTGTTTATATATATATACATATATATGTGTTTATATATATATACACATATATATGTGTTTATATATATATTTAATTAAAGCTTTTTTTGTTTTTCAAACATATGCATGAATAATTCTTCAACATTAACCCTTGCAAAACCTTATGTTCCAATTTCCCCCTCCTTCCCCTATGCCCTTCCCTAGATGGCAAGTAGTTATATACATGGTAAAATATGTTAAATCCAATATATGCATATATATTTATACAATTATCATGCCACACAAGAAAAATCAAATCAAACCTGTAAAAAAAAGAAAAAAAAACACAAGCAAAATAAAATGCAAAGAAACAATAACAAAAAGAAGTGAAAATGCTATGTTGTGAACCACACTCAGTTCTCACAGTCCTCTCTTTGGGTGTAGATGGCTCTCTTCATCACAAGACCATTGGAACTGGTTTGAATCATCTCATTATTGAAGAGAGCCACATCTATCAGAATTGATCATGATATAAATTTGTTGTTGTTGTATACAGCAATCTCCTGGTTCCGCTCATTTCACTCAGCATCAGTTCATGTAGGTTTCTCCAGGCCTCTCTGAAATAATCCTGCTGATCACTTCTTACAGAACAATAATATTCATATATCATAACTTATTCAGCCTTTCTCCAATGATGGGCACACATTAAGTTTCCAGTTTCTTGCCACTACAAAGAGGGCTGCCACAAACATTTTTGCCCATGTAGGCCCCTTTCCTTCCTTTAATATCTCTTTGAGATATAAGCCCAGGAGAAACACTTCTGGTTCAAAAGCTATGCACAGTTTGATAACTTTTTTGAGCATAGTTAGAAAATTCTCTCCAGAATGGCTGGATCTGTTCACGATTCCACTAACAATGTATAAGTGTCCCAGTTTTCCACATCTCCAACATCCATCATCTTTTCCTGTCATCTTGGCCAACCTGAAAGGTGTATGGTGGTATCTGTGATGTCTTAATTTGCATTTCTCTGATCAATAGTTATTTAGAGCATCTTTTCATACAACTAGAAATAGTTTCAATTTCTTTATCTGAAAATTGTCTGTTCATATCCTCTGACCATTTATCAATTGGAGAGTGGATTGAATTCTTATTCATTTGAGTCAATTCTCTATATATTTTAGAAATGGGGCCTTTATCAGAACATTTGAATATAAAAATGTTTTCCCAGTTTATAGCTTCCCTTCTACTCTTGTCTGCATTAGTTTTGTTTGTACAAAATTTTTTAAACTTAATATAATTAAAAGTATCTATTTTGTGATCAATAATAATAATAAGGCCTTTTCAAATGGATCTAGCTACTTTAGATTATATACTTTTTTTGGTGGTGGAAAAGAGAATTTTTATTGTCATCCTTGTCTCTTAGTTATCTCTCAGAGATATAGAATACCAGGATGTAAAGATACCTAAAAGACCATGTATTTGTCCTGGGCCAGAGTTTCAAATAACTGATAGATATATATCATTGGAGCTTAACATAAGTGTATTACCTTTCAGATTCAGCAATTATAACAGAAAAAAAAAAGGAGGAACAGAGAAAACAGATTTTGCCAGTTCTATTGAGACACTAAGTTAAAACTTGGTATGAAATCTCTCAAATATATTGAATCTTGGTCATGTCAATGTGAACTAGATTAGTGTGATGGAATATGACTATTGGCTATTCACAATTATCCAGCAACATGGGTATGTTCTTTCATATGTCCTTTGTAGTTAATTGAGCTATTTATAATAGTGGAAATGACTTGGCCATTAGAAGAGAAGGAGGAGGAGGAAGAAAAGGATGAAGAAGAAAGAAAAAGAAAAAGATGAGAAGAAGAAGAGGAGGAGGAAGAAGAAGATCATCATGATGATAACGATGGCAACTACCATTATATGTCAGAGAAAGTATAGAGAGCTAGCCAGGTAAACATACACAGGAGAATGAGAATAATGCAGGGGAATAAGAAAGCATTATTGTTCCTCATGAGTAAATTGCCAGACCCTTGGATATAATGCTTCTTGACTGTCAAATAACTGGGCCACTCTGCAAAATTAATGGGCTTGTTACAAGTCCACAGAGTGTGACTGATTTGAATCATACAGAATCATAGATTTAATTATAAGGGACTTAAAGACTATTTAGTGATCCTTACCCACTTTTATAATAACCAAAACAATTAATAAACACTTCCCACAATACAGATCACTGCCCCCAAAAGATTAGCAATAATAGAGTTTGGTAGGGGAAAGATCAAAAGTCAATCAATCAGTTAGCATTTATTCAGTATCTGCTATCTTTCCAGGTATTATGCTAAAAGCTGAGGATATAAAGATAAAAATAGAAAAAAATCATTCCCTTTTTGGAATTTATATTCAATCAGGAATACATATATACAAATATAATTTATATTTACATATACAGATATTCATGAATAAATGCATACATGTATGTAAACATTTATGTTTGTATATTGTGTATACATATATATTAATATAAGGTAATTTTTGGAGAAAGAGAAGTACTAGTTGGTATGGGGAGCAGGAATTAAGTCATGGAGAAGGGGACACTTGAAATGAGACTTGAAGAGCCAGGAATGATTCTTAGGCATGCAGGACAACCTTTGAAAAAACCTAGAAATTGGAGATGAAACTGTATTGCCAGTGAGAAATAATGGTCATTTATTTGAATAATAAAGTATATGGACATATAATATTTTATAAGGCTGGAAAATTTACAGTAAGGATAGATTATAAAGACTTTAAATTGCAAAAAGAAGGGTCTATATTTGATCAAAATAGTAATAGGGAGCCTATGACGTATCTAAGTAGATAATTTATATGAACTGAGGTGAATTTTACATTTTTTTAAATGGTGTTAGGAGTATGGAAAATTATTAAAGCAGAGGGGGAGAGAGAGAGAGAGAAAGAGAGAGAGAGAGAGAGAGAGAGAGAGAGAGAGAGAGAGAGAGAGAGAGAGAGAGAGAGAGAGGAGAGAGATTGATTTGAAATAAGAGGTTAATTCAGTTCTAGGCAAGAGGGTATATGTCCTGGATTGGGTTTTTGGTTTGATTTTTAAAAAGGGAATTAATGCAAGAAAAACAGAAAGGAGATTTGGGAACTGATTGGCTATGTGAGGTAAAGGACAGTTAAGGGCTAAGGACAATGCTAAGATTGTAAAACTGGGTAAGTAAAAGGATGTTGATAACCTTTGAATAAACAGGGAAGTGTAAAAAAGGTAAGTTTGGGGAGCAAATATAATCTGTTTTCTCTTTTAAACATATTGGCTATCAAATTCTGCTCAATGTACTCTCTATCAGAAAATATTCTTGCACTAATATCTGTGCATACATGTCTGTGTAGTTACATACATTTATACATAAGCATATATGAATACATATATTCATATATGCATTCCTTCATATTAATTTTGAATTTAAGTAATAAAACAAGTGTTTCCCTAAAGAGTTATTTTTTAAAAAGATGATTGAACATAGAATTTCAAATCCATTATATTTAATTTAGGGACTTCCTGTATTGATTATTTTGTGATGACAAAGTAGAACATCTTTTGTATCACTTTTTACCTAACCCCTTAGTACTGAGTGGACATTGTCTTAGACAAACAATAACCTGGGAAAAACCTTAGTGTAAAAAAGGCTCAAGTCACCAACTGTGTCCTAGACCTTCATCACTCACCTTAACTCTTTTGTTATTACTAGATTCTGAAGACTTGGAGGAGAGAATGAAGCTGATGAGTTTTCTTAAATCTAACAAGACACAACTCTTGTGATGTCCTTCGTCCTCTTCAAGAGAAAAGGACAAACAACAACTTCAATTTCCTCAAATAAATAAAAACAATATAACATCTTTTTGGGTTGTAAAGGGGATCAACTAAGAAAATATTTATAAAAACACTTAGCTCAGTGCCTGACACATGGTATATAGCACTTGCTTATTTCCCTACTTTATAGGATATAGAGGCTAATTCCCTATTTGCAGGCAACTCACAATGTTAACATAATATTTTTTCATTAAAAGAAGAGGAGCATAATTAAGGATCCTAGTTTAGACCAGGTGTGAATTTGGAAACCAGGATTCCAGGTGCAATGTCCAAAATGGCCAATTGCTATGGAATCCCAGAGAAGTAAAGTTGTCTGGGTCCCAAGCCAAAGAAGGACTTTGAATTTGAAACTTGGAACTCTGCTATACAGAAACTGAATTAAGCTGAGAACATAATCCTCCTTACTCTTACAGAGTATGAAGTGGGAAAATTTTGCCTTTGTGTTTTGGAGAATAAATTGACACATTCGTGATCATATCTTAGAAGTAAATACTGTACTGCAAAAACAAATTTGGAGAGGTTTCCAGGAAGATGGCAGCACAGGTCAGAAAACCTTTATCTTTCCAAATTTTCTCCACAGAAAAACGCAAAATGTTGTTTCAGAGTCAATATAAAATAGCAAAAATAGACAAAAGTCAAGATAAGGCAGTTATTCTAAAATAATCTAAGACGACCATAGGAAAGAGGCAACTTCCAGGGAAGATGTTCAGCTAGAGAGAAAGAAAAAACACCTTTAGATCCACTTTGTAGAATCCACAAAAAATAGGCCCTGGGGAGCAACTGGGTTGAGTGGCAGCCTCAGGCTCACAGTGTGGGCATCTGAATTCTGAACAGGAGTTTGAAGAACCTTTCCCTGTTGGAGGGATGCCAAGCACAGGTCTGCAAACCAGACGAGTCCTGGTCTCAGCTGTCTGCTGAAGGGAAGAAGGAAATAATCCACACCTAGTGAGTGCAGTAACAAAGGGATGGGAATCCTGCCAGCTATGAGCATCTTCAGATAAACAGAGTTCCTGGTTTCAGCCGTAGGGGGAAAAAAAGGACAACTGTGGTTTACAGCAACCAGAGAGACTTCAAGTAAAATCATTTGTGGGACAGCATGACTGGGACTTTAGCCTTGATAAAGGAGTTGAGAGAAGAGTCCAAGTTGAGCCCCAAGATATACCATAGAAAATAACTAATAAGAAAGACCTGATGTTTGGGACATATTCCTGGTTCCTCAGGACTTAACCTTGAACACACTAATAGCTGCTAAAAATAAAATAAAATAAAACAAAAATGAATGAATGAAAAAAAGCAACCAAATAAGTAAGAACCCAACCATAGATAGTTATAATGGGAAAGAGAAGGTCAGAGTTTATATTCAGAGGAATCTAATGGAATAAGAAGCCACTCCTTTTTATGAGAAAAGGTAAATGATTCCAAGTACAAAAAATATTTCTTAGAACTTAAAAAAGACTTTGATAATCAAATAAGAAAAATTGAGGAAAAGCTAGAAAAAAAAGCAAGAACAATCCAAAAAACTCAAAGAACATTATGAAAAGAAAGTCAACATACTTGAAATAAAGAACCAAAACCTTAAGGAAGAAAATAATTCTTTAATAAATAGAATTGGGTGAAAAGAAGCTAATGACATTCTGAGACACAAAAAATAATTTAAAAAATCAAAAGAATGAAAAATAGAAGAGAATGTGAAATGTTTCATCAGAAAAAGTACTGAACCAGAGAACAGATCAAGAAGAAATAATATAAGAATAGTTAAACTGCTGAAAATTGTGATAAAAAAATTTTGATACAATATTACAAGAAATTATCAAAAATTTGCCCTAAAGTTCTAGAACAAGAAGGGAAAGCAGACATAGAAAAAAATCCATCAATCATTACTTGAAAGTTATCCCAGGAAGAACACTTACCTGAATAACATAGCCATGTTTCAAAGATTCCAGGTTAAAGGGAAAATATTGGAAGCAATAAAACAATTACAATAAGAACAATGATAAAAATTACACAACTTAGCAGCTATTACATTGAAGGACCATGAGTTTTGGAATATTATATTTCCAACATCCATGTTCTTTCAATGTAGATCAAAAAAGCCAGATTACAATCAAGCATAATTTACCTAGCAAAGTTAAAAATATAATCCTATATACAAAAATATAATCCTATAAACAAATGGATAGGAGCCATTACTTAGTGCAGCAGCAGGAACTCTGGGCTGCATGGCCAAGATGGTCACTTCATGAAAGATCAGACAGTAGAGTTCAAGGAAGCTTTCCAACTTTTGACCAAATAAGGGATGGAAAAATCTTATACATCCAGTGTGGAAATGTGATGTGAGTCCTGGGTCAGAACCCTACCAATGTTGAGGTATTCAAAGTCTTAGGGAATTCTAAGACTGATTAAATGACGTGAAGGTCCTGGACTTGGAATATTTTCTGCCAATGTTTCAATCTGTAGCACCATGGGCACATATAAACCAAGGCACACATAGACACGATGTAGAGGAGCTTTGGGTGTTTGATAAGGAACATATCACTCACTCATCATGATAAAATGACAGAAGAAGTACAAGTGGTAGTGGTAGGACATGAGGGCAGCAAATGTTGTATCAATTTTGAAGAGCTAGTCCAGATGGTATAGTCTAACTATTCTTATATTATTTCTCTTTGATCTGTGAATTGGATAAATTCACCCACCAAATGGAAACAGATAGTAGATTAAAAATTTTAACTCAACAATATGTTGTTTTCAGGAAATGTTTATTATAAAATGAGATAAACACAAATATAAAATAAAGGTCAGGAGTCAAATTTATCATCTAAAAAAGCAGGGGTAATAATTATGATTTCAAAGAAACTTTAAAGCCCAAATAAACAAAAGATAAAAATGGGGAAACTTTATTATATGTAAGTCATATTAATCCATATTGTTTTAGACTACCTAAAATAGCTATATAGTATAAGGTTGGAATATTACTGTGGTATAGGAAATGATAAATTGGTAGATTTAGACAATATGGCAAGATTTGGCCTTATGAAGGAAGATATTCATTTTCAGAGAAACAGAGAACAAGTAGAAATGAGCATAGTCTAATCTTACATATATGAATATGAATGTATATGTGAATATATGTGTACAATTATAGATTTTTATGTATGGGTATGTGTATATATGTATGTACATATCTACATGTGTGTAGAAAAATTAATAAAACAAGAGAAGGAAATTAAAGACATAAAAATCATCAAAGAGAACATAAAACCATCCCTATTTACTAATGCACATGTTTTATTTTAAAATCCAAAAGAAGCAGCAAAGTTACTATTAAAACATTTGTAGCTTCAACAAAGTTGCATTCTACAAAATAAACTATTGAACATCAATAGCTTGTCTATATAATTTAAAAATTCACAAAGTAATAATAGAAAGGTATATCCAATAAAAATATTTAAAATGCATATAATGCATTTGGGAATCAATTTACTAAAGCCCACAAAATATTTGTATAGATTAAATTATAAGTGTTCCTTTAAGAAATAAAGTACAACTTAAATATCTTGGAAAATATTCAGTATTGATGGCTGAAGTATGCCAATACGACAATATTATCAAAGTTAATTAACAGTTTTGATGCTATTCCAATCAAACCATCAAAGATATAGTTCATAGAACTTAATAAAACCTAATAAAAATCAATTGGAAGAATAAAACATTTAATATATTAAGGGAAATAATGAGAGGGAAGGTAGAGATGAAGAAAAATAGCATATTTTTACCTCTAATCTTCTTATAATACAAAATTCATCAGGAATCAACTGGGAATGTTTAGTCTAAATAAAAGAAAACTCGGGTAAATCATGATAACTACCCTCAAGCATTGGAAAGACTGCCATGTGATTGAGAACTTTTCTAGCCCCAGCAAGCAAAACTAGAAAAAAAAAAAAAAAAACACATGGAAGTTACAAAGAAGTAAATGTGAAATTAATGTCCTAACAACTAGAACTTTCTCTAAGTGAAATGACCCAATTAGAAAGGACTGGGATCCAACTAACCTCCTTGAAAGTCTTCAAGAAGACTGGAACATGTAAAGTCCATAATTATAGGTTACTTTTGTGTACAAACTAGACTAGATAGTGAACAAGTTTCCTTATAATACTCAAATTTTTATAATTCTATGGACTTGGTAAATATATTTACCCTTCCCTCTAAATTGTGGCTTGTAAAAACTCATATCTTCCCAGTAAACCAAGTCATTGAGAAAATGTCACTTAAAAAAAAAAAATCAGCCAAGAGTAGGTAGGGCTCATAGAATGAAGCAAATTTCAAATTATGGAGGTGTTCCAGACACTGCAATCAGTGAGTGACTTCAGAAGCACAGAAGGATAGTATCAAGTCTGCTAAAAATGAAAATCAGGAAAAAGAAGTCAGGAGACTATAAAGTATTAACTTTCAAGCAATGTGAAGAGTCAATTAGGAAAAAAACAACTGAGATTAGTGATTGTAGGCCTCATGTACTTAACTGAACTTAATGGTACCTCCTAATGTTCCTGATCTTATTTGGAAAATTGTCCTCTCCAGTCTCTTTCCAAAAGGATGACAATAAATATTTCCCATGTTTGTGTTTTAGGGTTTGATAGAGATCACCAACTTGAAAAACAAAGGACTGATATTTAAGAATACTTTCAAGGGCAAGCAAATTTCTGCATCACTCGATGTGCCTGGTCCTTTTACAGCATACTGGAAAACTATGATATAATGTGTTGGAAAATTTTATAGGGGTATTTTCTTTCACAAGGGATCCCTCTGGGATTCTTTTCAGTATTGAATGTATAGTTTTCAATCTTTGGAATTGAGCTCATAGTCACATCTTTCTAATGCTCCCTCTTTTCCTTTTTTTTCATTTCCCAAGTTGGCTATTTTCCTAGATTTCAAGATCTATCAAAAATCATTCAGATGATAAAATCATCTCTGAAATTCACTTCTCCTTAATACACCCTTCCCCAAGGGATCCTCTCTGCCTTAGGATGGACAGCATGGAGGGTAACATTGGAGAGCACCTTCCATATATTCTACCACCTAGGCACCCAGTGGATTAATTTTATCATTTCTCACCCATATGCTTACCTTAATTTAAGTTCTCTAAAAATTCATCTTTCTGCAAAATGAAATGAACTTAAACTCTGAACTTCTGAGAGCATTTCCCATGTCAGCTCCAAGTCTTCTCATTACCCTAAAGATTACCTTTCATTCTTCCATTTTCAGTTTCTTTTTATTCTTTATTGGGGCTAGGTAACTTGGAATCAGAAAGATTCATCTTCCTGAGTTCAAATTTGATGTCAGATACTTATAACTGTGTGACACTATGCATCTAACTTAAAACTATTTGTCTCAAAAAAGGCTAGAGAATGAAATGGCAAACTACTCCAGTATTTTTTGGTAAGAAAACTCCAAAAGAAATCACAAAAATTAGACGTGACTGGAAAAGAACTATAATTTATCTCATTAGCTTGGGAAGTCTCTGATAGCATGGCCAGTTTACCTTTCTTTGGATCCCCAGCAATTAGCATAATTCCTGGCACATAGGATATGTTTAATAAATGTTTATAGCCTCTGAGTCTGATTCTTTCACTGCATAATGAGATTCAGAAAAATCAAAAACATTTGATAAGGGCCTATATGTGCAAAATATTGTGAGGGGACTTGATAGATAGATAAAATCAAATAGTTTCTGAATTGGGGGAACTTTCAATTTAGTAAAAAAAATAAATAAATAAATAAATAAAGATATGTCAAGAAATAACCAAAAAAAAAAAAAAAAAAAAAAAAACCTGTTACAAACATTAAGTTAAGCTCTTCACTAATATTGATCATCAGAAGGACACTGGCTATGATTATCTACAATTTCAGATGAAATCTCAAGCTGAGTTTTGAACTCAGATCTTCCTGATTCTAAGCCCAACATTCTATCCACTGTATCGCCTACCTATCCCTAGTACAAAGGGGAAAAAAAAAAAACAAAACTTTGTGACGTGTTATGAGAAAAAAAAAAAAAAAAAAGTCTACGTTTTGGCATTAGAGAAAATTCACACATTGAATCTTAGAGGTATAGTCAGAAGTGAACTTGGAAATCATTTGACCTAACCCTCTCATTTTACAAATTGGGAATCTCAAATAAAGGGGTGCAAGTGATTTGCTTAAGGTCACACAGGAATCAAACATCAGAACTAAAAATTGAACTAATATCCTCTGACATTAGATGCTCTGCATCATGTGGCCTTGTTCATGCTAAAGTTTAGGTTAGGTAAAAAATATATTATTGTTCAGTGAGCAGGATAGACAGCCAACTTCAGAATGATCACTGTCATTTACATAGTGCTTTAAAGTTTGCAATGCCTTATACATATGTTATTTCATTTGATCTTCACAATAACCTGTGAGGTTGGTGCTAATATTTATTATCAAGCATTTTATGTATGTGGGAACTGGAACAGTTTGTACAATTTGCTCAGGGTCACACATGTAGTGTTTGAGGTGGAATTTGAACTCAGATCTTCTTAACTCCAAACCTAGCACTCTACCACATCACCCAGTTACCATTAAAACTAGGAAATCTATAGGTTCACATGCCCACCTCTGACATACTGGCTGGGTAATCCAAAAATTTAATCCCTCAAACTTCCAATAATTAAATCTCAAATTGTGTATTGCAAAGAAAGTAATAATCTCCATTCAGGACCAGTTCCAATGGTTTTGTGATGAAGAGAGCCATCTGCGCTCAAAGAGAGGACTGGGGAAACTGAGTGTGGATCACAATATAATATTTTCACTGTTTTTGTTGTTGTTTGCTTGCATTTTGTTTTCTTTCTCATTTTTTCCTTTTAGATTTGATTTTTCTTATGCAGCATGATAATTCAGAAATATACATAGAAGAATTGCACATCGTTAATATATATTGAGTTACTTGCCATCTAGGGGAGAAAATGGGGGAAAGGGAGGGGAAAATTTGAACACCAGGTTTTGCAGTTGTGAATGTTGAAAATTTTCTATGCATGTGTTGTGAAAATAAAAAAGCTTTTATAAAAAAAAATAAAAATGTGTAAGAATCAAAAAAAGGAAAGTATTGATGTCCACTTTCAGAGTTCTTTCATTTTAATTTTTTTAAAATAACAATGAAATGGCAGGTCCAATTGCTCCAGTCCTTTACAAAGAAGAAACATACATATGTATATATATATATACATATGTATATATATATACATATGTATATATATGTATATATAATGATATCTATAATGTAAATGAAAACAGCAGGAAAAAACTCAGTCTGAATAATTATAATAGCCAACAGCTCCCAAGAAACAAATAGTAAAACATAATATTCTCTTTTTGGTAAAGATATTGGAAATTGGTTGGTTGCTTGGTTTGTTGGTTGGTTGTTGGCCTTTGTGCTTGAAGAGGATCAAAATGACATCATTAGATCAAGGTCAAGGTACAGTATATCCAACTGTAGCTGTTCAGACCAGTAAAAACTTAGAAGCTTCTGATATAGATTAGGAGTCAGTGTCTCCTATGTCTCACAAACAATTCCAAAGTCCTTCAGAAAGGTTTGAGCGTATTCTTGTATCACTTCTTTTGACTTCCATGTAAGTATCTAACTTATGTGAGTTCGCCATAAAAATAGTCTTCTAGGATAACATATGTTTGGCATTCAAGCAGTCCATCAGAATTACACTGTCTACAGTAGAGTTTGAATGCTTGACAATTCAGTTCAAGAAAAAAACTGCTTCACTCTAATGGTGCCTGAGAGAGTGCAAAACCATCATCCATTACCAGAACCCCTGCAAGCATGCCATGGTGAAACTGACATACCTTACTGATAAATTTTTCCAAACAACTAAAGTTTGCCATCATCTTCTACAAGCCCTCGTGATCAACAGAATAAAAGACTTTGGTCGATTTGTGAATACTGTGTACAGACCTCTGCTCTATTCCTGTCAAATACTGTAGAGTTGGCAGTTAACAAATGTCATGTCTACTCTTCCTTAGTTTTTTTCATGAAACCACACTAGCTCTAAAATAAATTATTATCCTCCAGGTGAAGTATCAACCTATTAAGGAGGGACTATTGCAAGAATCTTGTTGGCAATGATTGAGAGAAACCCACTGTGATTGTCATAGGACAATCTATTTCCTTTACCTTTATAGAGACAGAAAATATAATTGAATTACTGAGGGGTAATCTCTTGCTGTAAACATAAAAAAATTCCAGTCAGCTTTTGACTTTCTAATTTATATATATCATCTGGATTAGAATCAGCACCAGCCATTTTGCTGCATGAGAGTAATCACATTCAAAACTTCTTTTTCAGTTGGAAGTTCAGCTGCATAACAATCGACATCAACCTGAAGTATACTATAATCAATGGCTTCAACATAGGTTGATGATGGTCTCTTGAGAATATTATGGAAGGTTTCAGTCCATCTTTTCAGAATCATGTTCTTATATCTGATCAGTATGATTATCAGCACTGAGAAACCAGAGTAACTGAAATGCACCAAAGAAAATCTGGCCCATAAATGTTCACCAGGGCATTTAAAAAAAAAAGCTTCAGATTGTTATTATCAGTATAAAACTGAATATTATCTGCTTTCTTACTGAGCCAAGAATCCTGCTACTTTCTATGCTTTACTTACACTTTACTTTCTATAAACTGAACTGCTGCCTTTTTAGACAGAAATGAATTATCCTGCTAGCAAAATCCATGGAGTTCACAATTTTTATTTAGTACCTTCTGAAATTCCCTACTATTTTTGTCAAACCAGTCTTGAATGTTTGTTAGTGCTCTCAGTGTCTCAGATGAGTAAATTCAGTGTTCCAAATCTCTGAAAGCTGCTCACTCCATTTCTTCTCCACTATTATTAAACATGTGTTGGTTCAGCTTTCCCTCCAGTTAGTAACAAGTCATTCATACATGTGCTCTAATCTGTTTGCTATTATGTCTTCTGTTATTATCTTATTTTGGGGGCTGCTACTTTTGTTGAAGGTAAATATTTAAGTCAAAGAGGATAAGTCTATGATCAGTCCAGCATTCTGCATCACATATTGTATTCATCACTCTCACATTCTTTCTCTTTTCCTTGCGGTGGCATAGGCTACTAAATGACAATGTTTGCTTCATTATTGCATTTAGAGAAGATGGTCTTGATGATGAGATGCACAAGTCTTCAGTAGTAAGTGAACACTGTTCACGGTATTGTTTCCAGCTCCATTCCTCCAAAGAATTTTCTGCCATGTCTGATAGTCTGTGCTTACTCTAACATTAAAGTTACCAAGAATTATAAACTTGTCCTATTTTGGCACATTGATGATGAGGGTCTTCATAAAAATTTTCCATTGATCTCATCAGAGTTCATCACGATCGAAGCACAGACATTGATGATGGCACTTTCCTTCAAATGGCAATCATATTGTCATGAGTTTCTCATTCACTTCTTTGGGGAGGCATGTTTGGAAGGTATTGTAAAGCTTGTTAACTAGATTGTAACTAGCTTCATGGTGTTTCTCATCATCTCCCCCCCAAAAAAAAGTTATATTCAGTTCTATCTTCACTAAGCTTGCCTTCATTCATCAACATTATTTCACTCAAGGATGCTATTTAGATGCAATACCTGCTGTTTTCTTTCACAAGAAGAGCTGTTTGTTTTTTAGGTCTAATAGAGTTCATATTGTTCATAAGCACAAGTTAAGTTCCTTTGTATCAATTGTGAATGGAATTATCTTCACAAAAATTGAAGTGCATGTTTATGGGTATGTCTTTTAACCTGCCTGCCATTGTAAGCAAACAAGAGTTAGATTAAGTAAAACATACAATTTTAGGGCATCCCTTTCCTTATGACAGGAGGTGAGCAATCTAAAAAAAAAAAGATTTCTCAAATACTCAGGGGGCTTCTGAATAACACTGTTGCTTCAGGCCACTGAGAAGATAACAGTATGCCAAGAGCCACCTGTGTCTAGGATTGTGCCTTCAGCTTCCAGAGTATCCATACCTGTTGCTTTGTCACTGGCTTGTTAATACAGGATTTCAAGATGGGTTAAAATGGTATGGATGATATTATTTTACTCACATATAAATTGTAAGTGAGGCAGAATTACACAAAACAACCTCATTGTCTCCCAGAGTCATAAGAGCCCAGTAACAAGACAGAAATCAAGGTCACTGGTTATGCCTCAAGATGCAATAGATGACATTGAGGGACCTCAGTTATTCACAAACAGATCCATATGCTAAAATGGTTTTCCAGGGTTTTACTTTTGTATGTGCTACAACCTTCTTAGAACCCCAGATGAAAATTGAGTGGTAAGATGAGGCACTAAAGCAGCAAAATGTTGCATATGCATAAAGTAATTTTGATGGACTTTGTTTCAAGGGAAAAAATCAATTTCTTGGGAATTGAAAGGGAGAAGATTACTATAATCTATACTATATATACATCAATTAGTATTATTTCTCTATTTCTGCCTTACTGCATTTGATTTTGAAGTTTTTATGTCCTAGTATATGATCAATTTTTGTATAGGTTCCATAAACTGATGAGAAGAAAGTATACTCGTTTCTGTCTCCATTTAGCTTTCGCCAAAGATCTATCATATCAAACTTTTCTAGTATTCTATTTACCTCTTTGACTTCTTTCTTATTTATTTTGTGGTTTGATTTATCTAATTCTGAGAGTGCAAGGTTGAGATCTCCCACTATTATAGTTTTGCTGTCTATTTCTTTTTGCAGCTCTTTTAATTTCTCTTTTAAGAATTTAGATGCTGTACCACTTGGTGCGAATATGTTTAATATTGTTACTGCTTCATTATCTATGCTACCCTTTAGCAGGATATAATGCCCTTCCTTATCTCTTTTAATTAGATCAGTTTTTGTTTTTGCTTGATCTGAGATGAGGATGTCTACCCCGCTTTTTTGGCTTTGCCTGAAGCATAGTAGATTCTGCTCCACCCTTTTACTTTTAGTTTGAATGTATCACCCTGTTTCAGGTGTGTTTCTTGTAAACAACATATAGTAGGATTCTGACTTTTAATCCAGTCTGGTAACTGCTTCCTCTTTATGAGGGAGTTTACCCCATTCACATTTATGGTTAGAATGACTAATTCTATATTGCTTGCCATCTTGTTAACCTCTGCTTATGCTTTTCTCCTTTCCTTCCCTCTTGCCCCCCTACCCAGTATTAAACTTGTGAGCACCACTTGCTTTTCACAGCCCTCCCTTTTTAGTATCCTTCCCCCACCTTAAAATTCCTCCCCTATTTTACCCCTTTTCCTCACAATTTCTGTATTCCCTTCCCCTTAGCTTACTCCTTCCCTCTCACTTTTCAATGAGGTGGAAGAAGTTTCACCATAAATCAAATATGTCTATTGATACACACTACGTTCATCCCCCTCCTTTCTTTCTCTCAGATATAATAGGTTACCTTTGCCTCTTCATGAAATGTAGTACCACCACTTTATCCTTTTTTATGATATAATTTCCTTTCCACCTCTAGTTTCTAGGACAAATTATACATGTGTTCTTTAAATATCTTTATGGCAGAAATATAATTCTCAGGATTTCTTTTTACCTTTTTAGAAATCTCTTGAGTTCTGTATTTGAAGATCAAACATTTTGTATAGATCCGGTTTTTTCATCAAGAATAGATGGAATTCATTTATTTTGTTAAATGTCCATCTTCTTCCCTTGAAAACGCTGCTCATTTTTGCTGGGTAAGTTATTCTTTGCTGCATACCAAGTTTTTTAGCCTTTCTGAATAACATGTTCCAGGCCCTTCGTTCTTTTAATGTGGACGCTGCTAGATCCTGGGTTATCCTTATTGTGGCTCCTCCATAACTGAATTGCTTTTTTCTAGCAGCTTCCAGTATTTTTTCCTTTGTCTGATGGTTCTTGAACTTGGACAGTATATTTCTTGGCATTTTGATTTTAGGGTTCCTTTCAGTAGGTGATCGATGAATTTTTTCAATGTCTATTTTACCCTCTGTTTCTAAAACGTCTGGGCAGTTCTCTTTGATAATTTCCCAGAAAATAATGTCTAGGCTCTTTTTTCCTCACATTTTTCAGGGAGTCCGATTATTCTCAAATTGTCTCTCCTGGCTCTGTTTTCCAGGTATGTTGTCTTTCCAATAAGGTACTTGACATTCTTTTCAATTGTTTCATTTCTCTGGTTTTGCTTGACTACTTCTTGGTTTCTCCTTGAGTCATTCATTTCTACTTGTTCGAGTCTAATTTTCAATGATGTGTTTTTTTCACTCACTTTGTTTATATCTTTTTGTGATTGTCTAATTGAGTTTTTATCTTCTATGGAATTTTTTTTCCATTTTATCCATTTTATTTTTTAGAGAGCTGTTTTCTTTTTCCAGCTCACTAATCCTGTTTTCCTTGGAGTTGTTTACCTTTTCTAATTCACTAATTTTATTTCACAATGATTTGTTTTCTTTATCCACTCTGTCTTTAAATGAGTGGAATGACTTCTCCAGGCTCTCTTGCCAAGCTTCCCTTTCCTTTTCCCATTTCTCTTCTAGCTCTCTTGTGAGAGCCTTTTTGTTTTCCTCTATGATATTCTTTTGTATTGAGGAGCAGATCATATCCCCCTTAGGGAATTCCTCTGTAGACAATCTGTTTTTAGTGTTCTCAGTGTTTGAAGTCTGCTCTCTCTCCACACAGAAGCCGTTAATGGTCAGAGTGGGAATCAAAGAAAACAAATTGACAAGAGAAATAATTGGTCTGTTTTTTTGGGGGGGAATGGGGCTGGATTGTTTTACTGAGCTTTCTCTACAGGCTGAGGGAGACAGCAGGGAGGCACTGACAGGACAGCAATGGCTGTGCTGAGTCTACGCTCTGAGGCTCTGAGAATGCGCTGAGTCACTCCAGGTGGGGGTGGGGGTGGCCGGTCCAGAGAGAAGCTAGTTTTCCGGGGTTTTATTCTTTACCTCCAGTGTTTACACCTTCTCTGCTGCTCCTGGCTTGCTGCCAAGATGGAGTATCCACACTGGGGTAAAAGTCTTTTTCACAGAAATGGTAGAGATCACACGCCTCCCCACTCTGGTCTTAGCTGTGTGAGCTGCCTGTCTTGCTCTGGCTGCCTGCCCTCAGCCTGTGCCCAATCTGTTCGTCCCCTCCCTCGAGCAAACACAGACCTTCTCTGGCGAATTTCAAGGATGTCTTCTGTTGGTGGTTATTTGTGGGTTTCTTTTGCAGTCAAGCATTAATTCTGAGGCTTATCATGAAGTAAGTTCTGAGAGAAAATGTGGAGCTCAAGTAGCTGTCTGCCTCCATGCTGCCATCTTGGCCGGAAGTCCAATTAGTATTATTTCTCAAAAAAGGTTAGGGTTAAACATATTCTTTATATAAATAGGAGAAATATTGACCCTATTTAAGGATAAAAATGAAAAAACTGTTTTCAAGTATGTATAAAATCATTTTGCATATGTTTTCTGCCATACAGATTCCAAATGAGTCATTTTATATGAAAAAACTCAGATTATTTTGGATGGATGTATAAGTGGAGATGGGAGAAGAAAAGACTACTGAACCATGAACAACAACAACAAAAAAAAAAAAAAAAATATATATATATATATATATATATATATATATATATATATATATATATATATATATATATAAAACTTGGATTCGAGTAAATTTGCTGAATAAATTTGAGTAAATAACTTCAAGTTTTTGAGCCTCGATTTTTTTTTTTATTTGTAAAGTGAAGGAGCGGGATGAATTTATGTCCCTAGACTGAAGTAGCTAATGGGACTGTAGTATAAGACTGTTTCCCTTTTTCTGTAAACAACATCTAGCAGAACCAATATGATGGGAAAGATATTTAAAACATTACTTTCTTAGAAATGTACATTCTGGAATTCAGACTCTGGTGGTTTCCCCAGGCAAGGTGTATTAACAAGGTCAGCTTGCAAGTGTACTTTTTTTTTTTTTTTAATTTCTGAATAGATAGGCCCTCTGTTTAAATTTGGAGTAGTTCTAAGATGAAAATAAATGCCTTTAGTTTCTTTCAATTTGTTGACAAACTATCATTAGTATCTGCATTCTTTATGCCTTTTCCCTATCTTTGACATCTAATGGTTTCCTTGAAGAGAACAGTAAGAAAGGAGGCTTAAAATATTTTTTTAAAAAGGAAGAATAAATTCCATGAAAATCCAGCCTCTGGAAACAAAGAAAACTAGAAACTTTGGATGTCACCAAGTGGAAAGAACTAAGTCAAGGCAGATTCATCAAGGAGTAGGAGGAAAGTTAAAAGATAATCAATCCTTATTTATTTGAGAGGAGGATAACATAGAGTTCAGCTAGATGGATAGAGTGCTAAACCCGAAGTCCAGAAGACATCATTCTGAATTCAAATCTGACCTCAGATTCTTACTAGTTGTATAATTCTGGGCAAATTATTTAATACTTTTTGCATCTGTTTCCTTTTCTGAAAAATGTCCTAGAGATAGTAAAAAACTCCAGTGTCTTTGGCAAGAAACCTCTAAAATTCTCAGCAGCTAGTCACAATCACTGTGAAAAAGAGTTTTTACACTGAGACTTCTTTATACTGAATAAAATACATAGATCTCCATGTTTCTGAACCCCGCAAAATCCTGTTAGTACCTCACAGGATTGTTCTAAGAGGCAAATGAGTATCCAGTATATAGGAAGAGCTTAATAGATGCATATTGATTTATTTAAAACTTTACAGCATTACATAAATGTCACATTATTTTTGTGGAGGACTTTTATCCTGTCATCAAAGGATTTTTCCCTATAAAAGGTATAAATAACTCCATTGAGACCAAAATTGAGACTCTTCTCTGATATTGAATATATCTTCTTGATAAATGTCAAGTGAATACTAATTAACTGATACTACATTGAGGATGGGAGAATTATTTCTAGGCATATATTTTAAAAGAAAGAGATACAGAACTGGGAAGACTAAGAAACACTTAAAGAAAAAAAAAGACCATAGTAACTAAGATTTGTATTTGTGGGAGAGAAGTCTGAGTAGAGAGCCATGTGGTGCCAGTTGAGAGGGAAGATCTTGAATGTTCAGAGGAATTGAAGGACTAGACCTCCCAGAGGAAGAAGAAGTCTTATACAATTCTACATTTCTTAAGTAAAACAAGGTATATTGAAGCTGAGGAATAGCAAAAGGTAAAATTACAATATAGAAGAACAGATCTGGGCCTTGCTATTCTTCAGTATTGAGATATATTGATTAACCAATTTCAAGGGAAGAAGTGTTTTGGTTATTATTTGGGTTTTCTGTGGTTGAAGTAAAATCCATCCTGTGTGCAATTTTGTTAGTGTGAATATCTGCAAGGTTGCTGAAGATCATTTTACCTTTTCTGTAGATATAGGCACAAACCAAACTCCCATAACTCCAAGGAAGAGTGAGTTATGTGAAGTTTCTCAAGATTAAACCCATGGGGCAGAGCCAAGATGTCTGAGAAGAAATACATATTTATCTAAGCTCTCTCAGAAGTCCCTCAAATTTAACAGCAAATCAAGCCTCTGAACTGGTTTTGGAGTGAAATAACCCACAAATATTTGGAGTATAACAAATTTCTAGCAGAAGATAATTTGGAAGAACTTCAGAAGAGGTCAGTTTAAATTGGGCACAGAGGGAGGCTGCCCAAGCATAGGCAGCCAGAGCACAGTCATCCCAATGCAGTCAATGCAGATCTAGGGTGGTGTGGATCCTACGGCCAGGGAATCTACCAGAAGGAATCTAGAGCAATATTGGCTACTCTGTCCAGATTGCAAGCCAGTATGTCAGCAGATAAGCTGTAAAACATCCAATGCAAATACAAAAGGCAAATAGTGAGCCCCAAAATATCAGAAAATCACATATTCTGGCCACAACTACCTAACATTGGAAGATATTCAGCATAGAACAAGCACAGCCATTATGGCTTGTAGAGGAAGTTTGGAATTCTCCTCTTTGCCCTACAGGCTGACCTCAACTGTTTAAAAAATGAGCAAAAAAGCAAAAATAACTCTGACATAGATTGCTTTAGTGGAGAAAGAGAAGAAAAGATTTCAAACCATGAGGAAACTAAAAGCAGATCCTCTCCAGATGAAGCCCAATGGGTGATATGGATTGGTCCCATCTCACAAGACTCTCTTGGAAGAATTCAAAAATGATCTTAAAAGAGAGAAGAAAAATGGGGAAAGGAAATAGGAACTTTGCAAGAAGGTTTAGAAAAGGAAACAGAAATTATATGAATAAAACTCCCTACAAAAGAGATTTAATGAAATGGAAAAAAAAAAAAAAAAAAAAAAAAAAACCTTTTAACTCCTTCCAAAATAGTTCTGACAAAAAAAGAAAAAGAAAACAAGTCCCTGAAAAAAAGAATATGTGAAATGAAAAAAAAAAAAATTAACAAAACAACTCATTTTAAAGATTCAATCAGCCAAATACAAACAGTGCTAAAAAAAAAAGGTAACTGGAGAAAATAATTCATTAAAAATTAGAATTGAACAAATGGAAATGAATGACTCAATGAGATATTAAGAATCAGTCAAACAAGACCAAAAAAAAAAATTAAAATAGAAAAAATGTAAAATACCTACTTGGAAAAACAACTGACCTAGAAAATATATCTAACCGAGACAATCTAAGTACTTCCTGAAAACCATGATGAAAAAAAGAGCCTAGACATCATCTTTCAGGAATTGATCAAGGAAATCTGCTCTAATGTCCTAGAAGAAGAAGGTAAAATAGCCATTGAAAGAATTCACCAATCACTACCTAAAACACACCCCAAAATGAACACTTAAAGGAATATCTTAGCTAAATTTCAAAATTATGAGATCAAGGAAAAATATTTCAAGCAGCCAGAAAGAAACAATTAAAAAATTAAGAAGGCTCCATCTGAATTACCCAGGACATAGCAGCTTCTACCTTAAAAGATCAAAGATCCTGGAATCTGATATTCTGAAAGGCATAGGAACTTGGATTGCAGCCAAGAATCAACTATCCAACAAAACTGAGCATTATCTTTCATGGAAGAAGATGGACATGTAATGATACAGGTGAATTTCATCTATTTCTGATGAAAAGACCAGAGCTGAACAAAAAAATTCTATTGCCAAATACAAAATTCAAAAGAAGCATAAAAAGGTAAAAAGAAAAGAACTCTTAAGAACTATATTCTTGTTATAGGTATACTTAGAAAGTACAGGTATAATTTGATTTTATTCTGATAAAGTGAAAAAGAACCTAGAGTTGGAAAGGGGATCATATTGGGAAAAGGAAAATGGAGGTAAAATGAGGGAAATAGCATCTTATGAAGACACAAAGAAAACCTATTATAGTTGATGGAAAGAAGGGAAGGGGTGAACATTGTGTGAATCTTATTCTCATCAGATTTGGCCCAAAAAAAAGAATATCAATCATATTTGGTTTCACAGAGAAATTTGTCTCACCTTATATAGAAGTGGGAGGGGAAAGGGGAAAGAGAAGGGAAAGAGTAATAGGACAGAAAACAGAAGTAGTATTAGAAAGATATAAGAAAAGGAGAGTTTTTGTAAACTAGGAGGACCATGTGAGGGAAGTGGTGAACAAAAGTAAAATACTGGGGATGAGGTAAAGGGGGAAAGGAAAAAGCAAAACATTATTTGAGGAAAATATGAGGACAGGAAATACAGACTTAGTTATTTTAACTTTGAAGGTGAATGAGATGAATTCTCCCATAAATCAAAAGCAGACTGAATTAAAGGCCAGAATCTTACAATATGTTTTTATTTAAAAAAAAAAAAAAAAAAAAAAAAAAAAAAGCAGGGGTAGTGATCCTGATTTTAGATCAAGCAAAATCAAAAATAGATCTAATTAAAAGAGATACGGAAGGAAACTATATCTTGCTAAAGGGTAACATGGATAATGAAGTAATATCAACACTAAACATATATGCACTAAGTGCTAAAGCATCCAAATTCCTGAAGAAGTTTAGAAAGTTGCAAGAAGAAATAGAGAGCAAAACTATACATAGTGGGAGATCTCAGTCTTGCTCTCTCAGAACTACATAAATCAAACCACAAAATAAATAAGAAAGAAGTTGAGGTAAACAGAATTTTAGATAAGTTAGATATGATAGTTCTTTGGAGAAAATTGAATGAAGTTAGAAAGGAGTACACTTTTTTCTCAACAGTTCATGGAACTTATACAAAAATTGATTTTATATTAGGGCATAAAGTCCTCAAAATCAAATGCAGAAAGGAAGAAATTGTGGGTGCATTTTTTTTCAGTTTATAATATAATGAAAATTACATGCAATAAAAGGTCAGGAGAAAATCAACAACAAATTAATTGGAAACTAAAAAAGCCCTAAAGAATGAATGGATGAAACAATAAATCATAGACACTATCAATGATTTTATACAAGAAAATGACAATAACAAGACAACATACTAAAACTTATGGGATGCAGCCAAAGGGGTAATTAGGGAAATTTTATCTCTCTCCATGTTTACTTGCATAAAATAGAGAAAGAGAAGATCTATGAATTGGTCTTGCAACTAAAAAAGCTAGAAAGAGAACAAATTTTAAAAATGTGCAATTAAATAACAAATTTGAAATTCTGACTATAAAAGGGGAGATTAATAAAAATAGGAAGTAAGAAAAATATTCAAATAATAAAACTAAGAGTTGGTTTGTATGGGGAAAAATAAATCTTTAGTTAATTTGATTAGAAGGAAAGAACAAAATCGAGTTGATTATCTCAAAAATGAAAGGGGCAACTTTCCACCAACGAAGAGGAAACTAGAGCAATATATAGGAATTATTTTGCCCAACTATTTTTCAATAAATTTGATAACTTAAGTGAAATGGAAGAATACCTACAAAAATATAGATTACTTAGATTAATAGAAGAGGAAATAAATTGCTTAAATAGCCCCATTTTTAAAAAAGAAATAGAACAAATTACGAATCAGTACCCTAAGAAAAACTCTCCAGAGCCAGATAGATTTACATGTGAACTCTACCAAGCATTTAAAGAACAATTAAATATAATATTATATAAACTATTTGAAAAAAATAGGGAAAGAAGGAGCCCTGCCAAATTGCTTTTATAATATAGATATAGTGCTGATACCTAAACCAGATAGGGTGCAAAAAGAAAAAGAAAATTGTAGTCCAATTTCCCTAATGGATATTGATGCAAAAATCTTAGATAAAATATTAGCAAAGAAATTACAAAAAGTCATCCCCAAGACACTACACTATGACCAAGTAGAATTTATGCCAGGAATGCAGGGCTGGTTCAATATGAGGAAACAATTAGCATAATTGACTATATCAATAACCAAACAAACAAAAATCATATGATTATCTCAATAGATGCAGAAAAAGCATTTGATAAAATTCAACACTCATTCCTATTAAAAATACTAGAGAGTATAGGAATAAATGGAGTTTACCTTAAAATAATCAGTACAATTTATCTAAAACCATCAGCAAAGTATCATATGTAATGGGGACAAACAAGAACCATTCTCAATAAATAAGTTCAGGGGTGAAACAAGGTTGCTCACTATCACCATTACTATTCAATATTGTATAAGAAATATTAGCATTGTCAATAAAAGAAGAAAAAGAGATTGAAGGAATTAGAATATATATTGAGAAAACCAAATTATCCCTCTTTGCAGATGATATGATGGTATACTTAGAGAACCCTAGAGAATCACCTAAAAATTACTAGAAATAATTCACAACTTTAGCAAAGTTGCAGGATACAAAATAAATCTATATAAATCATCAGCATTTTTATATATGATCAATAAAATCCAGCAGCAAGAGATACAAAGAGAAATTCCATTTAAATGGAATCAACAAATAAATGGTTGATAATATAAAATATTTGGGAATCTACTTGCCAAAGCAAAGTCAAGAACTATATCAACACAACTTCAAAACACATTCTATACAAATAAACTCAGATCTAATTAATTGAAAAAAATATCAAGTGATCATGGATAGGTGTAACGTGCTGTTGTCTCCAGAAGCTGCCGATTGCTCTCTGGGAGGAGATCTGCTGTGTCAACTCAAATCTCTTGGACAGATTCTTCTTCCTGTAGAGAACCGTTGTCTCCAGACAGTTGCCCTTAACTCTGGTCCAGAGTAGTGACTTCCCTCTTTTATCCTCCCAGAGAATGGGTGTGGGATAATGCAAGGGCTTCTGGGAAAAATTACTTCAACCAATGAACTTGCTCCTCCTAAGCATGCAAGCTCTTCCCCAGGAATTCACAATAAAAACTCCCAGTCATGGCCGGAACTAGAGAATTGTCAAGTACTGACTTAGCACTTAGTAAGAACCTAATATCTCATTATCTCATTAGCACTTAGAAAGAACCTAACAGATAGGGCAAACAAATAAAACAAAAATGACAATACTAAATAAATACTACTTATTTAGTACCATACCAATCAAACTCCCAAGAAATGATAAATATTACAGATCTAGAAAAAAACAATAACAAAATTCATCTGGAAGAACAATAGGTCAAGAATTTCAAGGGAATTAATAAAAAAAAATGCTAATGAAGATGGCCTAACTGTGCCAGATATAAAATTAGAAAGTAGCAGTTATCGAAACCATTTGATACTGGCTAAGAAATAGAGTAGTCAATCAATGGAACAGGTTAGGTTTACAGGACAAAATAGTCAATTACTATACCAATCTAGTGTTTGACAAATCCAAAGACCCCAGCTTTTAGGATAAGGGATCACTATTTGACAAAAACTGCTAGGAAAATTGGAAACTAGTATGGCAGAAACTAGACATTGACTCACACCTAACACTACATAACAAAATAAGATCAAAATGGGTGCATGATTTAGACATAGTGATAATATATGCAAATTAGAAAAACCTAGGAAGGTTTACCATTCAGATTTGTGGAGAAGGAAGGAATTTGTGACCAAAAAAGAACTGGAACTCATTATTGAACACCAAATAGAAAATTTTGATTATATTAAATTGAAAAGTTATACAAACAAAACTATGACAGACAAGATCAGAAGGGAAGCAATAAATTGGGAAAACTTTTTTTTTAATTTAAGGGTTCTGATAAAGACGTCATTTCTAAAATATATAGAGAATTGACTCAAATTTATAAGAATTCAACCCATTCTGCAACTGATAAATGGTTAAAGGATATGAACAGACCATTTTCAGATGAAGAAATTAAAAGCATTTCTAGTCATATGAAAAGGTGCTCTAAATCACTATTGATCAGAGAAATGCAAATTAAGACAATTCTAAGATACCACTACATACCTCTCAGATTGGCTAAAATGACAGGAAAAGATAATGACAAATGTCAGAGGGGATGTGGGAAAACTGGGACACTAATACATTGTTGGTGGAATTGTAAACAGATACAATCATTTTAAAGGACAATTTGGAACTGTGCCCAAAGAGTTATCAAACTCTGCATAGCCTTTGAACCAGCAATGTTTCTATTGGGCCTATATCCCAAAGAGAAGAGAAAGAATGTGCAAAAATGTTTATGGCAGCTCTTTTTGTAGTGTCAAGAAACTGGAAACTGAGTGGGTGCTCAACAGTTGGAAAATGGCTGAATAAGTTGTAGTATATGAATGTTATGGAATATTAATGTTTTATAAGAAATGATCACCAGGATGATTTCAGAGGGGTCTGGAGAGACTTACATGAACCGATGCTAAGTGAAATGTGCTGAACCCAGGAGATCATTGTACATGTCAATGGCAAGATGGTCAATGTTGAAAAATTATCCTTACATATATTTTGAAAATAAAAAGCTTCAATAAAAACAATCTAAATTAAAAAAAAAAAAAGTTAAACCCTCTTTGTATGAACCCAGAATTTTGGTTTGGAGTCACAATTCACATCTGCATAGATGACCAGATTGAATTTATGACATTTTTAATTATTGTCTTTCCCTTTTGTATGCTATTGCAGTTACACTCTTGAAGATAATTTTACCTTTGATTGCCAGAAGTAAAACAAAACAAAATTTGAAAAGCTAAAGGATATGTTTAGGGTACAAATAAATCTGGAAATGTAAGACTAGAAAAAGGATAGTCGCAATAATGACTAACAGGCAAATTGGCAAGACAAGAAAGTATAAGAAGTCAGTGATATGAAAGCAATTAGAGCCCTACCTCTCTCCAAGAATTCCACAGTCTCCAAGAGGTTATGTACATTAGTTTACAATGAGTAGTGTGAAAATCATTTTATATATATAAAGACAAAAATGAATCAAAAACAAGGAAGGGAACCAAGGAATCGGAAATGACTATTTTAGGGATGGCACTGTATTATATTGTTAGCCTGAAAGTTTCACAGCATCTGAAACTTTATTAACTCTTCTATAGAGTCAGACATGATCTAAATTCTATTACCACCTAGCAAAAACCTGTATAAGTATGAACCAGAGTAACAAGATGAAAAATGTATTGCCTGTTTTTCTGCTTATTACCAGAATGAAAGAACACAGATAAGGTAATGCTCATCAACCCATATGGAATAGAAGAAAAACTCTGGAAATCAAGAGATCTGGATTATAGTCTGACCCTTACCAATAATCTGATCATGTGGTCTGAAACAGGTTTCTCAACATTAAGGACCCACCATTTCTTCATCTACAAAATGAATAATATAGAATGAACAATATCATCTCTAAGACGTCTACCAACTCCAAAATTCTTAGATTCTACTGTGCAATCCTGTCTGTTCTGAAAACTCCACTGTACATACTACAACTATTCTGTCCAAAAGAGTATTTATTTCTTTCCCCTCTTTCCAATGATCGAGGATTGAATAAGTTTTTGGTTTTGATATCCAAATGCTTCCATTCTACTGTGCATGGTGGGAGATGTTATCTTTCAAGACAATGAAGATTTCTGTTATGGGCCAGAACTCTGAACTTGAAACAAAGGATTCTTACAAGGTGCTAAGTCAGTGGAATTGATAGAGACAATGGTTGTTTAGCAGGGTGCTTAACATTCTCTTGTTCAGTACATGTACTTAGTACTTAATATAGTTCCACTAGACTCATACCTATGATAAGAGATCATATAAGCTCAGACAAACTCAGCCAGAATCAGAACTGGAAGACAGAGACTATGGTGGTGGTCCTCCTGCCTCCCCCACAGAAACCAAGACACATTCAGGAGGACCTCAAGGTCTGCTAGAGGTAAAGAACACTAAGTACTGGTGGCGAGCACGCAAGCTCTTGGAACCAAGGAGAGAGGCCTCTAAGAAAGCTAACCGGGCTCCAGGAAAGGAGACAAGACTTTGAAAGAGATAATAAAGGATTTGGACTTTAACTCCTGGCTACACTTGTGGTGATAACTGAACTGAAACGAAGGCTGTTCCCAGAGACCTCAGGAAACCAAACTAAGAACATGACAGATTTTCATGCCTAAGTTTTCAGTTTCTTCATGAATATATGATTATTAACTATGGTAAGTGATCTCAAAGGTACTCTACCAATACCTATCCTTTGCTCCTACAGAGTATCTGCACCTCAAAACACCAAATACATTATAATTATCAATTAGGGTTGTCTACTCTTTCTGGCATTTCATGACACAATTCCCTCTTGATACTTCTTGAATCTTCTCTTATCTCCTCCTCATTCTCTTTTGATGAACCTTTACCCACCTCTTCCCACTAAATATAGGTATTCCTTAAGACTCACTTTAGACCATCTTCTCTTCTATCTAGTCTATTAAAATGTTGTTCTAATCAACTTCCATGAGTTCATTTGTCATCTCTAAATTATTGACTCCTAGATCAATATAGTCAATTCAAGTGTCAATTCCTTCATATGGTTTTCCCTTATCTCTCTAACAGCATCACCAACTGATTTTAAAATCTGATAGGCATCCCAAATTAAAAAACATCATTGGAAACTGAATGGATGCTCAATAAATGGGAAATGATTGAATAAATTATGGCATATGAATGTCATGGAATGATATTTTTCTATAAGAAATGATCAGCAGGATGATTTCAGAAAGAGATGTATGTGAACCGATGCTAAGTGAAGTAGAATCAAGAGAACGTTGTACATAGCAGCAAGATTAGGTAATAATCAACCCTGATGGATGTGATTCTTTTCAACAATGAGATGATTCAGACTAATTTCAATAAACTTGTAATGGAGAGAGTCATCTGCATCCAGAAAAGGGACTGGGGGGACTGAATGTGCATCACAATACAATATTTTCATCATTTTTGTTGTTTGCTTGCTTGCTGTTTTTTTCTTTCTCATATTTTTTCTTTTTTATCTGATTTGTGTGTGTGTATGTGTGTGTGTGTGTGTGTGTGTGTGTGTAGCATGATAAATGTGGAAATTCATATAGAAGAATTACACACATTTAACACATATTGGATTACTCACTGTCTAAAGGAGGATTGCTCCCATTTAAAGGAGGAGAGAAGCAAGGGAGAAAAATTAGGAACACAAGATTTTGCAATGGTGAAATGTTGAAAACTATCTTTGCATGTATTTTGGAAATAAAAATCCATTATTAAAAATAAATACAAAATAAAACTATTTTCAAATCAGAATTCAACTTCTTTTTCCTCAAATACTTCTTCCCAATTATTTCATTATTCTCAAGAGTATCACCTGGTTCTATCACTTTGACATCATCCTCACATTCATTCTAACTCACCCAAACATCTAATCCATTTCTACCTCCATAATGCCTCTCATTTATCTCCCTTTCTCTCCATCAATATGTCTCACCATGCAAAGAACCTTCTAACTGGGCTTTGTATATCAAATTTTTTCTCATTCCATCTCAATGGTTGACAAAATGGTAATCCTAAAGCATATCTACACCCATATTACATCCAAACCAAGTGACTCCTCATTACCTCTAGGGATAAATATAAACATATTTATCTTGAATTTAAAACTTTTTTACAATATAACTTATTCCTACCTTTCCAGTCTTCTTACATATTGTTATTCTTCATGTACTCTATGGTTCAGCCAATATTTTTATGTCTCTGTACAAAACATCCTCTCATAGCTAAAATGATCTTTATTCTTAAGACTATTAGAGTCCCTGGATTCATTCAACATCTGGCTCATATTTTAGGGTTGCATTCTCAGAAGATGTCAGAGTAAATCAGAACTTTCCATACCTTCTGAATTTCCTTGACAAATGGGCAGAATATCCACACAAAATGAACAGAAAGCATCAAAATAAATGGATAGAATTTCCTCATCTTCTAAGATGCTAATGTCATCCTCCTAAAGAATATCTCCCAGTTACTCTGTTACTGCTTTTTTTTTACACATGTTGTCTCTTAATTAGAATATAAATATCTTAAAGTGTGGGATTGTTTTTGCTTTAACTATTCCCAGCAATTTTCATATTTTCTGACACTTGGTATGAGCTTAATAAATGTTTGTTGATTGATTAATTGACTGATGTGGAAAGTAGGAAAAGTGAAACTTCCCTTTCCATAATGGAAAAGACCTATCTAAGGATAGTATCTATCTGGAAGTCTCAAGGGATGCCATCTGGAAAAGGAATTAATCTTACTCTCCTAGACCACTAAAGGCAGAATTAGCAACAAAAGGACTTGCAAATAGACACATTTAGGATTGATATAATGTAAAATCTTCCTTTGATAACGTGAGCTATCCTCATAGTAGATTGGGCTGCCTAACAAGGTAGTGTTTCTCCTTCCTTAGTAATCTTTATGCAAAATCTGGATATCCCCTAATTAAGCATGTTGTTGGGGTGAATTTTATTTAGGCACAGGCTGAAATAGATGTCCTCTGAGATACTTCCCCTATCTTATATTCTTTGACTAGATATTTTGTTGTGTAATGCACTCACAGTCTCTGTAGGTAATCCTCTTCCCAGAATTTATTCACACAGAGAAACACCAATATGACTTTTTCTGCCCTCATTTGAAAGTCAATTCCTATTTATTCCTCATCAAATACTAAAACTTAAAGGGTTCTTAGGAATCACCAAGTCTAAATTAATTTTACAGATGAAGAACTGAGAGGCCAAAATAAAGTGACTAGCCCATATGAGCACCTGTGGATCCTCTGTAGTTTTGTTATATCCATGTCAATTCTTTCCTTAATCACAAAGACCTAGAAGTCCATTTGAAAACTAGAAATTGGCATTAAAACATCTGTTCCTCCATTTACTCATTTTCATAGTTTAAAAGAATATATTATTTTCTCTACACTTCTGCAACCATCTGTTTATTTTGCACAGGGCTAAGTACAGAAGGACATATATTTTTTTTTGCCAAAGGGTACAAAATTTAAACTCAAAATCACTACTCCTGAAAGATAACCTGGAATAGTTTCATAAATGAGTAACAGGTTTCCTAGGCTGGCTGTTATGACATTTTAAAAATGCTAAATCAACGTTTTCTTCTACCTAGCTTTTGGATCTGGTTTGAAATCTCCATGGCACACACAATATTAAGCAACTATTTCTTTTTGGGGAGGTCAGTTCAGTTTTTCAAGGCAGCAAACAAAGGTCTGGATGTGTTAATGGCTCCCATGCCTTGCTACAGTTAGAGATGCCAGTATTTGAATTTTCTGAGTAGTCACTGAAAAGAGGTCAAAGAATTGGGGGAGGAGCAGGAGGAGAATATGGGAAGGAGAAGGGAGTGATGCAGGCAAAGGGTGGAGGGCAGAAGCATATTTTTACAACTTCTGTACCTAACGAGCCTTTTATTCCATCTCTGCCTTACAAAGAAAGGAAGAGAAGTGCAAAAGGGGAATGATGATTGGATGCTGAAATGTCAGGGACAGTCATTTAGCATATCATCCTGTGATGCATTAAATAGAATTGAAAGTGAAGAGAATATAAATTTGTACACTTTTTATCTGAGTACTACTGAGCTAGAAGGCACCTTCCAGCCTATTATCCTCCTTTGGTAGATGAGGGATAAAGAGATGAAATGGCCTGTCCAAGATTGCCCCACAAGTTAGCAATATCACTGACACTAGATCTCAGAGTTCCTGAGCTCTGGTCCAGTGTAATTTCCTTTAGACTACATTTATTTACTGGCGTCCTCCAAATACAAAGGAAAAATTCACCAAAATGAAAAAGAATGCAATATTTTTTAAAGGACAATGCAATTCCAGCACAGTGACAATTATAGGAATGACTATCATCTCCAAATATAACCTGTAGCTTGATTTTAGACCCTCCTCCAGTAAATTCTATTCAAAACTATCACCTTTTGTTGTTGTCATGTTAAGACTGGACATAGAAAAACAAATAAACAAAAGACTAGGCTAGGATTTGAGAAGCATAAGTTCTAGTTCTCCTACTAAGCATCATTATGACTTGGTCATGCCATATTACTTTTCTGAGATCCAGTTTCTTCATGTTAAGTACAGATTAAAATCCCTATACTTACCGACCCTTGGAGCCATAAAAACCAAGTAAAAAGTTTCAAAGTGCCTCTCCAATGCTTCTAGGAGAAAATAAAAATTCCTTAGTCTGGCATTTAATGCTCTTAGTAGCCTGTCTCCAATGTATACTTTAAGTCAAATGCTAAATTACTTCCTTTACTCTGTTTTCCTACCTTGATTTTCTTATATAAAAAGTTTTGTCTCCCCATTCCTTAGAAAATTCTACAGCTCAATATTACTCTAGGGTCAAATATCACCTCACCTATTCATTTAAAATTCTTCACTGCCTGGCCCTGTCCTACCTTTCCAACCTTCTCATCCATCACTTCTCTCCACACATTTTATGTTTCAGCTAAACTGAACATCTTACTCCTTATGGGTAACATTCCATCTACCATCTGTCATTGGTTATTATTTTCCTCCTCATCTCTAACCTTTGGAATCATGGCTTCTTTCAAGACTTAATTCAAATATTACCTTCTGCTTTTCATGATCTCTCTACTCACCCCTTCTTCATACCCCTGCAAGCAGCTAGTTTCCTTCCCCTTCAAAATTACCTTGCATCAAATATATATACATATATACTTGAAGGCAAAGATTTTTTTGTTTTTTATCCCCAGCATAAGCATGGTATCTGGCATGTAATAGGATTCCTGCTCACCCCAATCTCATAGAACCCTTATCTTCCTTCAAGGTGCAATGGGCAGCAATTCCTCAATGTCTTCCTATATCCCTCTATCTACAAAAAAACAAAAACAAAAACAAAAAAAAAAAAAAAACGTCTTCTCAAACCAATATTCCTTGAACAGCAGAATGTGAATACATGAACCATGAGTTTTGTTTTGTTTTGTTTTTCATTTTTTTGTTTTTGTTTTTGTTTTTTTTATTATTTCTGTCTCTCTTAGGACAGTGCCTGGCAACATAGTAAGTACTTAATGACTGTTTCCCTACTTTGAATTGTATCTATGTCTGTGTGTATCATTGTAACTGTACTAATCTTCCTCCTTAAGGAAAGGGACTGCTTGTATATCTGTGGAATGGGGGTGTGTTGATGACCCAGCCCCCACTGCCTGGCATATTGTGAGACTTCAATAAACGTGAATTGATATGAATGAAAGTAAAAGTGTTCTAGAAACTGTTGGCAATTCTAAACAGTATAAGGTAGTATCATCATTATGGTTTTCTCATCCAAACAGTAAAATTATATAGTAATAGAGAAGGAAAAAACAAACCTGTGACCAAAAATCAAAATGGGAATCAGCCATCAAATTGCTACTGTGGAAGAAAATCAATTGTATGTGGTGAGTTCAGCAGATAGCACACTGTCCCTGGCATTTCCTGGGCATGTCAACAGCTCATCAATACAACTCCCTGCATTACTTTGTCAGTCACAGTTGTAATTTAGAGCAATCATGAGAATACAGGGTAAGTTGTTCATGGCTCTTGAGATAATGGGGGGAAAGGTTGTAATTTTCCGTACCTTATCAGAAAAATAAGTGTTATTTGGGCAACTTTTTCATATACAAGTATGCAATTGACTTTCAAATAAACAACTGCATATTTAGAGAGGTAGATTTTAGGTCCCATTAATGTTTGCTCATCCCATGAAAGAAACAAGTAGAAAACTTTTTGAGAAAACTCTTCAATGTGTCTAGAGTGAGCTCTCAATTATTGCCTTCATGGTAGTGAGCTAAAGGACTGGGATGGGATGGCAACACACCAGGAAGCAACAATAAAGTTCTAGCAATTGATGGCAAAGGGAATTGTTCACTAGAAACATATTTTTTGGAGTGAGCTGATGCAGAGCCATGCAGAAGGCATAGAGAGTGTGGACTCAGTCACAGATTTGCTCTCCCTAGGAGATAGGAATTCACGTAGCATCTAGGAAAAGATGTTTAAATTAAAAAAAAAATGTTCTGGCTTAAGCCCCAGTTAATGTCTACTTTAGATATAGTTTTGATATTTTTTATTGATCTTTTGTTTTTACATTGTCTGAATTTAAATGTCCCATATCCCTTTCTCCTCCCTTCTGAGAAAAATCTCTCATAGCAATAATGGAAAAGAGAGGAAATAGAAAAAAAGGTAAGAAAATCAGGGGGTGGAAGGCAGGATCAGAAATGCTGATAAATATGTATTTTAAAAACCTTGACATTACCAGTAGTATTCCCCATCCATGGATCTCCTCCCCTCTCTTCTATAAAGAGAGTGGGGGAGAAAGGCATGTCATCTCATCTCTCAATTTGGGGGCCCAACTTTCTCTTTGGAATTTTTAACATTTTTAATTTTTTGTGGCAATTGTTACTTCTATTTACATTTTTATAATCATTGTGTTTATTGCCTTCTTGCTTTTGCATGCTTCACTTTGTACAAGTTTCTAAGTGAATTTATATGCTTCAACTTCTTAATTTCTTACAATACAGTAATATGCTATTACATTTATGTAACACATTTTCTTTGGTCATTCCTCAGTTAATAGGCAATTACTGGACAGAGCACTAACCTGGTAGTTAAGAAGCCCTGAGTTCAAATCTAACCTCTAATATTTACTAGCTATATAACTTTCTATTTACTTCAATTACCTTATCTATAAAATGGGGATAATAATACCTACCTCCCAAGGTTGTTGTGAGGATGTAATAAAATAATATTTCTAAAGCCCTTAGTACAATTCCTGATACCTAGTAAGCATTATATAAATATTAATTATTATTAGCTACCAAAAAGTGATATAAATATTTTAACATTTAGAAAACTTTTCTTTTGACTTTTTTGGGGCATATGACCCCCATTAGCAGTGAGGTCTTTGAGTCAAAGGATATGGATATTTTATTTACTTATTTGCATAATTTCTAGATTCTTTCTGGAATGGTTATGTTGATACACAACTCCACCAACAATAAAGTAATATAATTGGCTTTACACAAACTCTCCACCATCATTTATTCCAATTTTATGTTACCTTTGCCTATTTTTATGTCACATATTTCTTAATAAAACAGGGACGTCTAAAAGAAAGAAGGTACCATTTAGGATTTTGTTGAATTCTGTCCTGGTCAGATTATACCTGTTTGGATCTGAGCACCACATTTTACCAGAACTAGGCTCCCAGAGATTTCAAATAGCACTCATGATGTAGTCTTATTCTTGTATTGTCAGGAAGAAACACAACTGTCTTTTAGGAGGCATAATCAGTTCCCAGACTAACTTATTCATATAAAGTGATTGTGAGGATAGAGCTCTTTACAATCTCTATTGTCTATACTCTGACATGTATATATTTTAAAAACAACCTTTGAGATATTGATTAGCATATCTTTTAGACAGGTATGGGACTTGATCTACCAGATATTTCATCTAGCTGCTCATTGATCTCTCCTTCTGATCTTTCAAATTCTTCCCTGATCCTGAAAAATCCATTTCCCCTATAAAAGATCTATGCATGATGAAGATCTTTGCAAAGTCTTTTTCAGACTAAGGCCACTATGAGGCTCTCTCTTCCTTATATAACTACCTCCTTATTATAACTACCTCTGGTTAGTCTGCTGCATTCCTCAATGCATTTAATCAGCCAGCCAATGGCATAGCAGGCCTCATGGCATATTCTTTTAATGAATCCTTCCACATTCCTTTCCTTGATAAGCCCTATTGCTCTCCTGACTCTATTTCATATTTGCCACTCCTGATACCTATTTTAGCTCTTTTTTGTTTGTAACTTCTTTTAAATAAGCCTATTTTTGATAAAGAGAGTGTTTGTTGTGAATTTGTTATATGCTTATTTCGAACTAGGAATCACAACACTGACCATCATTTATGGAATTTATAGGGAAGGGAGTTTCTAGCTCAATATAAGTAAGAATTTGCTAACAGTTTGATCCATCTCAGTAGAATAGACTACTTGAAAATGTAATGACTTTCCCATTCCTAGAAATATTTATCTGGAAGTTAGTTGACAATGTAAAGACAAAATTTGTTCATGAAGTAGGTAGATGGAATTAATAATCTACAGTATCTCTTTTAAAGTTTTTTTTTCCATGATTTTTTTTTGTGAGAAAGAAGTCAAACATTCCTAACTGTTTGGATTTACAGCTACAGATGATTGGGTTTATTTGCTAAATGAGTGACCTTAATTAAACAACTCTACTTGCCTCAGCCTAGTTTCTTCATCTGTAAAATACAAATAAAAATCTGGCTCTTCAGACTTTTTGTAATTGTCACAATCAAATGTTCAAAGGTTTTCAGGATCTGTCCACCTCTAAGATAAAATATATATTTTGTTTATATTTGTTGGGTCAGACATTGAGGAAAGATATTAAAGACTAAGTTAGTGACCAGCTAAAATATAATTGGCACACTTTAGTAACTTACAAGAGAATACAAATTCACCCGGAGTGTTGGTTTATCTCAAATCTTTACAGAAAAGCTGCAGGTTTTACTCATGTACTCCATGTGAATAACCTATTTTCTGCTACTGTTGCTGCTGCTCCTTCGTGAGTATGGAGGATTTCTGCTGCCTGTCAGATATTTGCTTATTTTATCTACAGCAATGAAAGAAAGACTGGGGCAGCCTATAGGCTGCTATTCAAAGAATATCAGTTAAGCTCCAGGGGATCAGCAACAGAGTGGTTGTGTTCCTTTAAACTGACCCCAGTTTAGAGAAAGGTTTAAAAAAAATAAAACTATGAGATTGACTCATATAAGGTGAAATATGAGTACACAAAACAACTGTGATGTTCTCAAAGAAGTAGAAAAATGGCTGTGAAGCTATCCCTGTTCTAGGAAGAGAATATTCTCTAGCAAGGCTCTCTTTGTCTTGGAATATTTTTTTTTCAGATAAAACACTGAGAGTATATAGCATGCACTACAAAACAATGTTCTATGCCTGAGAACTTTATCTATTCATATGAATTAAGACAGAAGAACAATGAGAGAAAGAAGCATGGGCCCATGCTTCTAGCCCATTGCTAGACTGTGAGTAAGGGAACATGAAGCTACATCCCAATCCACTCACCATCTAGCTTGGTAACCTCAACCAAATACCTAGCCTCATTCTTGTCCTCTGTAAGATGGAAAAAATTAGTATAAATGATTTTTGAGGTTCCTTCCTGCCCTTACAGTCTACCACTCATTACAACCCAAGAGGTCATTGTCCAATAATTACCAAGGGTCACAATATTTAAAGAGGTTTCTGGGTAAATGCAAAATGTCAAGCCAGGAAGATTCCTTCCTAATATCATGGAACACAGTGATATAAAATTGTCCTTTCTACTCTAATGAAGAATCTATAGGAATAACAGAAAAAGCAGGAATCTATCTGGTAGAATGACCTGTCAAAGGAAAATATTGGACAGGCTCAAATTCAGTGAAGAGAAAGATCTTTTGGTTTTTGCTCTCCTTTATAATTCAGTTTCACAACCCTTCAGACTCAGCAAGGAGACAGATATGTTTATGCTTTTCACACAATCAATTTCTCTCTGTCCCAGAATGCTCTGGCACTTATTGGGCTAATAGATTCTGACCTTTCTGCCCTTGTGCTTGGGCAGTTTCATCTTTTTTCTCACTATCCCTTCTGTTTGGGTCAGTGCTGGACACTTATAATGCTTTAGCTGAAGAATACTTTAAGGATATGAAACCAGCAATTCCAAACTTGAGGATGAATGCATTGTATTGACCTCTGCTTGGATTGTAATGGGAAATGCACTGAATGGGGGCCCAGCTCATCTTTTTTTTTTTTTTAATTTCCTATGACACCTTAAACAAGTAGCATCTGTCTAAAATCATCAGCAAGAATTATATGTAATGGGAATAAGCTAGAAGCATTCAAAATAAGATCAGCAATGAAACAAGGTTGGCCATTATCCCCACTGTTATTCAATATTGTAAATGTTAGCTTTAACAATAAGAGAAGAAAAAGAAATTTAAATCATGAGAGAAAGTAATAAGGAAACAAAATTATCACTCTTTGGAGACAATACAATGTTATATTTAGAGAATCCTAGAGAAACAGCTAAAAACTATTAGAAAAAATTAACAACTTTAGCAAAGTGGCAGGATATAAAATAAACTCATATGAATAAATGGCATTTCTATATGTTACCAACAAAGCCCAGCAGCAACAGATAGAAAAAGAATAAAATATTTGGGAATCTACATGCCAAGACAAAGCCAGGAATTATATAAACACAATAATACTTTTCACAAAAAATAAAATTCGATCTAAACAATTGAAAAATATCAATTGTTTATGAGTAGAGTAAGTTAATATAATAAAAATGACAATTCTACCTAAGTTAATCTCTTTATTCAGTGTCATATCAAAAATTATCAAATTGTCAAAAATTATCAAAAATTACTTGATAGAACTAAAAATAAGAACAAAAAGTCAACAATCTCAAGAGAATTTATGGGGAAAACAATGAAAAGGAAGTGGCCTAGCTGTAGCAGACCTAAAACTATATTATAAAGAAGGATTCAATAATACTGGCTAAGAAATAGTGCAGTGGTTCAATAGAATAGGTTAGACACACAAGATACAGTAGTCATTCATTGACTATAGTAATCTAGTGTTTGATAAACCCAAAGACTCCAGCTTCTGGGATAAGAACTCATACTGAAAATTAGAAAATAGTAAGGCAGAAACTAGGTATTGACCAATATCTAATACCATATGCCAAGATAAAGTCAAAATGGATTTATAATAATAAAGGGAGATACTACAAGCAAATTAGGAAAGCAAGGGGTGGTATACCTGTCAGATCTTTGAAGAAGGGAGGACTTTCTGGCCAAAAGAACTAGAGAACACTCTGAAAAGCAAAATAGGTAATTTTCACTACATTAAATCTAAAAGTTTTTTCACAAACAAAACCAATGTAGCCAAGGGAATCAGAAAACTGAAAAATAATTTTTACAGCCAGTGTTTCTAATAAAAGTCTCATTTCTAAAATATGTAGAGAACTGATTCAAATTTAATAATACAATTGATAAATGGTCCAAGGATAAGAACAGAAAATGGACAAAGAAATTAGTCATTTTTATTCATATGAAAAATGCTCTAAATCATTATTAAGAGGGAAAAGAGTCCACATGTGCAAAAATGTTTGTAGCAGCTTTTTGGTAGTAGAAATTGAGTGGATGCTCATCAATTGGGGAATGGCTGAATAAGTTATGGTATATGGATGTAATGGAATATTATTGTTCTATAAGAAATGATGAGTAGGCTTGATGTGGATTGTGGTCCCTTTAAAAAACTAGTCCTTTCAGATTGATTATTCCTTTCTGATTCTCAACCTCTCTTAGCTGATGCATTATCAATTCAAGAAGTTAGGACCTTTGATTCACAAATCCTGGTAAAAAACACCCCTTTGAATTCCAATGGAAGATATCCAGACTCTCACAGCCCCCACTGGATCTGAGTCAACTTGGGCTGTCCCAGCTAGCATTCTAATGATCTGTTCAGTTTTCCCAACCCCCACCAAGCAAATTCTAGCCCTCACTGAAACCCATGGAGGAGCCAATTTGGGACTCCACCCACAGGTCCCTTTAGCTAAATCTCTCATTATAAAAGAGCCAAGCTGAAGTCCTTTCTTTGCAGAGGTCCCAAACATGACAGCCTTACGCCTGGCATGCCAAGGATCTCTACCCACTGGAACACTGTTTCCGGTGCCCTCTTATCTCTACCTTCACTTTTTACTAACTAGACTTTAACCTTACTTCCAAACGCCAAAATAAACCTCTTTTATCAATCTAAGTTTTGGGGTCTGTAAATTCCTTTACAGAGGACACTTGTACCACCACTAGACTTCATTTAACTCTGTATCCTTGCACCGAATTCAAAGGGGTTTCAGGGGAGCTCTATTTGACTCCCTGTACCCCAAACCTGCCACTAGACCTCAATTAAATCCTAATTTCATTTAGGTACCCCAAATCTAGACCTTATCAGGCTGATTTCAGAAAAGCCTGGGAAACCTTATATGAATGATGTTGGGTGAAGTGAGGAAAACTAAGAGAACATTATACACAGTAGCAAGATTATATGTTGATCAACTGTGATGCACATGGCTCTTCTCAATAATGCAGTGATTTTAAACAATTTCAATAGATTTAGGATGAAAAATGTCATTCACATATAAAAAAGAGAACTTTGGAGACTGAATATGGATCACATATAGCATTTTCACTTTTTGTTTGTTTGTTTGTTTTCTTTCCTGTGGATTTTTCCCCCTTTTGCTCTGATTTTTCTTGTACAACATGACAAATATGGAGAAATATTTAAAAGAATTGCTCTTATTTAACCTATATTAGATTGCTTGCTATCTTGAAGAGGAAGGAGATACACAAAGTCTTAAAAATGAATGTTGGAAATTATTTTTATATGTATTTGGAAAAGTAAAATAATAATGAAAAATTTTTAAATTAAATGAAAATAAAAACAATGAATAGAGAAGAATGGACCTAGATGCCTGCACGTTTCTTTTCGAAACTATGAATCTATGATCTGGGAGATGGAAGAAATGTGGTAAATTCAAAATGGCAGCTTTTTTCATCTAGACTATTGTCACAGACTCCTAAGTGATCCTTCTTCATTTTAGAGATTCCCTCTAAAATTAGTTCTCTATAATCCTTCCCAGACCATAGGATGAAGGACTAATACATCTTTCTAATATGACTCTAAGCATGATAAGAAATATCAATACTCAAAATCCTTCAATTAGTCACCATTGCCTATTAAATAAAATCCAAACTGTACACCCTAGAATTCAAAATCTCCACAATATTACTTTGACTTACTTTTCTAGCCTTATATCATAGTAGTCTCCTTCAGGTCTTCTGCCCTCTATTCAAACTGGACTACTCTTGATGTGCCTTCCCAAATATGTCCTCTCCTTATTTCTGTTACTTTGTTCTGTTCTACATCCCTAGAATGGACTTGCTTGCCCCTTCATTAAAAGTCTGAGGTATGCTGGTAAATGTTTGACAATTGATTCAAAAATATTTATGAAGACACTCTTTGAAATTTAAACACCATTAATATTTTTCTCCATCATATTCTTAAGTTTAAACAATCATTGAAACAATAGATCAAGCCCTGATCTGTACCATGTGCCTATTTCAAAGATACAAATATTCATACTAAAAATTTAACAATCTGTCTTGAGCAAGTTTGAGCTGGGTCCAGCATTCCCATCAGGATCCAATTCAAGCACTTTCTTCTCTATGTAGATGAAAGTTCATCTCTCCAATCTCAAATTATAGTTTTTTGCCTGAATTTTGCCTTTGAATTTGTTTTATTCCAAGATAATTTTTTTATACTTGTCTCTCCTCCCATTCCATTTTATATTCGTAAGTTCTCTGAAAGCAGATCTTTTGCTGTATGTTTATTTGTATTGTCAGTGCCTAGCAAAATGATTTAAATACAAAGTTCCTTTTTTAATCTTAAATTCATAAGACACTAAAAAATATTGTTTTTGAAATTAAATGATGCCTTAGGCCATGTATTAGTGATTAAAAGATCTAATGTTAGACTTTTTATCTTCACTATTTTACAATGTCCATTCAAATCAACAAGTATTTCTATCTTTTAGGTGCTGGACATTGTGGGGAATACAGTAATCTTTCCTATTTTAATTAAATACCACTAAGTGCTAAGATATATTGATTCTATCCTGTTGAAGGTTAACAATTATATTATGTGTCCTGGGACAAAACTCCTAGTTTCCTAGTCCTAACTCTTAAGAATCATTTCTATTGCTTCCACTGTGGATGCCTCCTTGAATCACTGCTCAATCACTTTATGTCCCCCCCACCAACCATCGAACTCAAAGCAATTGTCCTAATTTGCCATACCTAAGGGTTATATCTTGCTACCACTAGTCTACTAGTATACTTCTCAGTTCTGAAATATTCCTCTAGGGTCCATATTTTTCTGCTGAAAGAACAAATATAACATGATTTTTTTTTAAATGTAGTGATAATGAATATGTATATGGATTATGAAAGCAGCATTGCCCTAAATACTAGAAAAGCAGGAAAGACTGGAGTGTAATTCATCCTGTCCCCATTTTTCTTTTTCTCTCTTTCAAGTAGTTGTTTGATTTTCTTTCCTATTATTAACAAAATAGTCTTATTTTCCACACAATTAACACAAAAACAATTAAGAGCTGAGTCTTCATCTCACTGTGTCCAGGGAATGGCACTTTCATGCTGGGAGAGACATAAAAGTTAAACAAATAAATGCATTTTTTTCCACATTGTCTCCAATTTTATGACATAGCTGACTAATCAGGCTGGTCAAGGAAGCATCCATCCACAAGACCTAGATGTTTGGGACATTTGGTTCAATGCTCTAGGGCACTCTGTCTCCTGTAGTCCTTGGAGACATTTTATTTCCTCATGATTAGTTTCATGACCCTTTAGCAATTAAAGACCAGACCTAAAATCACACCATAGGAATCTATATGAAAAAATCCAATTCAGACATAAAAGCAAATAGCTCCTGGCACAGAGGCCAGCCTTTAATAATGTCTCTGGCTGAATATTGGGGGGAAGGTGTTGGAAGAGTAGAGAGAGAAAGCATTCTTTCTTTGTGGTTTTGCCATAAAGATTTTGCCATAAACCTGATGCAGATATAAGAAATCAAATGAAGAATCTGACATGCCATTTCTCCCAGTGGCTGTGTTTGGCCAGGATTGTAGATGGAATGTTTTTAGGTTCCTCAGGAGGGAATGATGAACATGTCCAAAGGCCCCCTTGCAATTAGTGATGAATAGGGAAGGCTGGGCACGCTGATTGTAGGAACAGCAGATTACCACTGTGGCTACTGTATGGATAGTAGGAATTTAGTTCAAAAAAATTGAATGAGTTCAGTAAGCAGTTAAACCATGGTGGAATGGGAGGAGAAAAGGAAAGCCAGGTATCCATGGGTTCTGCAGTGCAGAGGACAGAATCATCAGGAATATAATCACACTAGGAGGGTGTGACTGACTGTTCCCTTAGAGAGTTTCATGAGAGTAATTGCTGCCTTTGAGGTACTATATAAAAGGGAGAAGGAATAACCTCCAGAAAAGAAGATTTTTGTTCTTTTGAATAACACCTTATGCTCCCAGTGTTTGATTTCTGGTTATGTGTCATACTCTGTTAACCCCTTAGTATTTTCCTTGCCATCTAAAGCATGAAGTTGGCTGCCCCTGGTTCATATAAACTCATACATAAAAATAACTCCCTAAATAGCAGAATTGGATAAATTAGCAAAAGGAATACAGGTACACAAGCTCAGTAAAGAAAAATTCCTTAAAAGTTAGAAATGGACTGGAAGCAAATGATTCCATATGACATTAACATACAGTAAATCAAAATCAAAAGGATGAAAAAAATAGAAGAAAATGGGAAATAACTTAATTGGAAAAACAAGTGACATGGAAAAATAGATCTATGAGAGAGAATTTAAGAATTATTGAACAGCCAGAAAATCATGTATTTTTTAAAGGACCGTAGATGTTATATTTTACCAGGGAAAACTTCTTTAATATTCTTGAACCAGAATATCAAATGCAAATGGAAATAATCCACTGAGTAGTATCTGAAAGATATTTCAAAATGGAAACTCCCAGGAATATCATAGCCAAATTGCAGAGCTTCCAGGTCAAAAAGAAAATACTTCAAACAGCAAGAGGAAAACCATTCAAATACTGTGGAGCCAAAGTGAGAATGAATTAGCAGCTACCACATTAAAGTATTGGAGTGCTTGGAAAATAATCATCAGGAAGGCAAAATAGCTAGGATTACAAACAAGAATAAGCTAACTAGAAAAACTGAGTATAATTTTTCAAGGGGAAAAGTGGATATTTAGTGAAATAGAGGATTTTCAAGAATTCTAATGAATAGACCAGAGCTGAATAGAAAATGTGACTTGCAAATACAAGACTCAAGAAAAGCATAAAAATATAAGCATGAAAGACAAAGAGATCGAACTGTGCATTTTTCTATACAGGAAAATAATAAATGTGTCTTCTAAGGTCTTTATCATTATTGTGGGAGTTGGGAGGATTCAACATAGAAAGAGAATATAGTAGTGAGACAATTAAGAAAGAAATGATCTGTGGACTTCTGGCCAAAATGGCGGATAGGAAGCACACATCTGCTTAAGCTCTGTGTTTTCTCTTAGAATAATTTATCTCATAACAAGCCTCAGAATTAGTGTTTGACTGAAGAAAAAAAAAAAAAAAAAACATAAATAATTACCAAGAGAAGATATCCTCAAAATTCTCCAGAAAAAGTCTGTTTTTGCTAGTGGGTGGGGACAGTTTTAGATAGAGCACAAATGGAGGACAAGCAGCAGCAGCACAGCAGAGTAAGGCAGGCAGCTCATAACTGAGCAGATCTAAGGGGGGAGGGGCGTGATCTCAGCCATTTCTGTGGAGAGAACTTTAACACCCCGTTGGCTACTTTGCCCTGGCAGCAAGCCAGTAGACAAGCAGAGAAAGCATAAACACAAGGGGTTAAGACTATAACCCCCAAAAGCTAGGGTCTCTCAGGATCTGGCCACACCCACTCACAGTGATTCAGCACACTCTCAGACTCTCAGAGTGCAGATGCAGCACAGCCATTGCTGTCCTACTCGTGCCTTGCTGCTGCCCCCTACAATCTGTAGAGGAAGCCCAGCAACACCATCCAGCCCTCCAGACAAAAAAAAAAAAAAAAAAAAAAAAAAAAAAAAGACCGTTTTGTTTTCTTGTTAGTTTGTTTTCTTTGACTCTTCTTTGACAAAATGAGCAAAAAATTAAAGTGCACTCTAACTATTGATAGCTTTTTTATGGATAGTGAACAGACTTTAAACCCTGAGGAGACTAAAAATAGACGATCTCCAGATGAATCCTCAAAGGGGGATATGATCTGCTCCTCAACACACAAGACTCTCATAATAGAAATTAAAAAGGCTCTCACAAGAGAGATAGAAGCAAAATGAGAAAACAAAAGGGAAGCTTGGCAAGAGAGTCTGAAGAAGTCATCCCACACATTTAAAGTTAGAGTGGATAAAGAAAGCAAATTCTTGAAAAACAGAATTAGTAAGCTGGAAAAAGAAAATAGCTCTCTAAAAAATAAAATTGGTGAAATAGAAAAAAAAAATTCCATAGACCAAAAACCTCACTTAAAAATTCAATTGGACAATTAGAAAAAAGATGGAAAAAAAAGTGAGTGAAGAAAATACTTCATTGAAAATCAGAATGGAACAAATAGAATTGAATGACTTGAGGAGACATGAAGAATCAGTCAAGCAAAATCAGAAAAATGAAACAATGGAAAAAAATATCAAATATTTTTGGGAAGACAACAGACCTGGAAAATAGATCTAGGAGAGACAATCTGAGAATTATTGGACTCCCTGAAAAATATGATGAAAAAAAAAAATCCTGGACACTATTTTGCAGGAAATTATCAAAGATAATTTATGCCCAGATGTTTTAGAAACAGAGGGTTAAATAGACATTGAAAGAATTCATCTATCACCTACTGAAAGGGACCCTAAAATCAAAACACCAAGAAATATAGTGGCCAAATTCCAGAACCATCAGATGAAGGAAAAAATACTGCAAGCCGCTAGAAAAAATTAATTCAATATGGAGGAGCCACAATAAGGATTACCCAGGATCTAGCAGCATCCACATTACAGGATCAAAGGGACTGGAATGTGATATTCCAAAAGGTTTTGCAATTATCAATGCTGAAAAATTACCCATGCATATATCTTGTAAATGAAAAGCTATAATCAAAAAATAGAAGTTCTTCTTTGTATATCTCTTTTATGTGAAATAATTTTCCTCATTCAGGTTTTATTTAGCTTTTTATTTTCAAAATATATATATATATATATATATATATAGTCTCCCTCCCTTCCTAAATAGCTAGTAATCCAATATGTGTTAAACATGTGCAATTCTTCTATAGACAATTCTACATTTATCATGCTGTACAATAAAAATCAGACCAGATCATTTATTTCTTTTACTATTTCTGCCTTATTGCATTTGAGTTTGAGGTTTTTATGTCCTAATATATGGTCAATTTTTGTATAGGTTCCATGAACTGCTCAGAAGAAAGTTTACTCCTTTCTGTCTCCATTTAGCTTTCGCCAAAGATCTATCATATCAAACTTTTCTAGTATTCTATTTACCTCTTTGACTTCTTTCTTTCAGATAATAGGTTTCCTTTGCATCTTTGTGAGATGTAGTAATCCCATTTTACCCTTTTCTGGGTACAATTTCCTTTCCACCTCTAGTTTCTAGAATAAATTATACATGTGTTCTTTATATATCTTTATAGCAGAAATATAGTTCCCAAGATTTCTTTTTACCTTTTTAGGTTTCTCTCAAGTTCTATGTTTGTAGATCAAACTTTTTGTTTAGATCCAGTTTTTTCATCAAGAATAGATGGACTTCCTTTATTTCACTGAATGTCCATCTTCTTCACTGGAAAAAGATGCTCATTTTTTCTGGGTAAGTTATTTTTGGCTGCATATCAAGTTCCTTAGCCTTTTGGAATATCACATTACAGTCCCTTCAATCTTGTAATGTGGACGCTGCTAGATCCTGGGTAATCCTTATTGTGGCTCCTCCATATTGAATTGATTTTTTCTAGTGGCTTGCTTGTATTTTTTCCTTCATTTGATGGTTCTGGAATTTGGCCACTATATTTCTTGGTGTTTTGATTTTAGGGTCCCTTTCAGTATGTGATAGATGAATTCTTTCAATGTCTATTTTATCCTCTGTTTCTAAAACATCTGGGCAGAAATCCTGCAAAATAGTGTCCAGGATTTTTTTTTTCATCATATTTTTCAGGGAGTCTAATAATTCTCAGATTGTTTCTCCTAGATCTATTTTCCAGGTCTGTTGTCTTCCCAAGAAGATATTTGACATTTTTTTCCATTGTTTCATTTTTCTGGTTTTGCTTGACTGATTCTTCATGTCTCCTCAAGTCATTCAATTCTATTTGTTCCACTCTGATTTTCAATGAAGTATTTTCTTCACTCACTTTTTTTCTATCTTTTTTCTAATTGTCCAATTGAGTTTTTAAGTGAGGTTTTTGGTCTATGGAATTTTTTTTTCTATTTCACCAATTTTATTTTTTAGAAAGCTATTTTCTTTTTCCCCTCCTTCCTCCCACCCCCTCCCCCGGATGGCAGGTTGACCAATACATGTTAAATATGTTAAAATATAAGTTAAATGAAATATATGTATACATGTCCATACAGTTGTTTTGTTGCACAAAAAGAATTGGACTTTGAAATAGTGTATAGTTAACCTGTGAAGGAAATCAAAAATGCAGGCAAACAAAAATAGAGGGATTGGGAATTCTGTGTAATGGTTTATAGTCATCTTCCAGATTTCTTTCATGGGTATAGCTGGTTCAATTCATTACTGCTCTATTGGAACAGTTTTCGTTCATCACATTGTTGAAGAAGGCCAAGTCCATCAGAATTGATCATCATATAGTATTGTTGTTGAAGTATATAATGATCTCCTGATACTGCTCATTTCACTCAGCATCAGTTCATGTAAGTCTCTCCAGACCTTGCTGAAGTCATCCTGCTGGTCATTTCTTACAGAACAATAATATTCCATAACATTCATATACCACAATTTATTCAGCCATTCTCCATTGATGGGCATCTACTCTGTTTCCAGTTTCTGGCCACTACAAAGATGGCTGCCACAAACATTTTTGCACACACAGATCCCTTTCCCTAAAGAAGAACTTTTATAATGATGGGGAAAATAATGGGAGGTACGTAGCACGTAAACTCATTTATATCTAAATTTGTTCAAAAGGGAAAAAAGATATTTATACTCAATTGGTAATAGAAATCTATCTTATCCAACATGAGTATTGTTGTTGTTGTTGTTGTTGTTGTTGTTGTTGTTGTTGTTGTTGTTGTTGTTGTTGTTGTTGTTGTTGTTGTTGTTAATGTTTATCATTTGTCTCAAAGAGGATGATGACATCAGGTAAATGATACCACAGCATGAAGGTGAATTGGATTTACTTTCTCCTCTGGAACTATCTAGGTCTAGTGGCAAGATATAGCTCAGGATGACAGGCAGTGGAAGAGACAAGAATAAGGAAAAGAAGAAGTGATAAAAGGAATGACAGATAAGTCAGTGGTCAAAAATAAAAGACTTTTGAAGAGGCACAGTACACAATATGAAAAGAAAGAGAAAGAAGGGAAAAAGAGGAGACAGAGACAGAGATGGAGAGATACAGATAGACACAGAGAAGAACAGAAAAAGAGGAGAGAGAGTAAGAGAGAGAGGGAAGGAAGAAAGGGAGGGAAGGAAGGAGAGAGGGAGAGAGGGAGGGAAGAAAAGAGGGGGAAGATAAAGAGAAAGAGAGAGAGAGAGAGAGAGAGAGAGAGAGAGAGAGAAGGATAAACAAGAGAAAAATAGGATAAAGGGAAATAAATAATTAGTAATGATAACTGTGAATGTGAAAAGCTCACCCACAAAATGGAATTAGATAATAGGATGGATTAGAAACCATAATGAAACAATGTATTGTTTACACACTTAAAACAAAAGTCCACACACAATTAAAAGCAGGTCTGGAGAGAATCCCTTATGGCTTCAGCTGAAGTAAAAAATAGAAAGGCAGCAAACATGATGTCAAATAAAACAAAAGTAAAAATAGGCCTAATAAAAAGAGATACAAAAGGAAACTATAATTTTTTTAAAGATACCATAGACTGAAATAATATCAGTATTAAACATATATGTACCAAATGATATAGCATCTAAATTAATAAAGGAAAAATTTAATAAATTATAGATAAGGAAATGGAATGCCAGAAGGATTGAATGACTGCTAAAAGCCACACAGGTGGAAAACATACATGGGATTTGAATGAGATCTTGTGATTCTTTCAATTCATATTCTATAATACTTTACTTCCTCAACTTAGTATTTGCATTAACCATTTGACCAATGAAGGACATCTCAGGAGAAAGCAATGGCAGGAAACAAACAAGATTTTTGTTATGAATTTTGTTATTATCTGTGGCTATAGTTCCCAGGGAAAAATCACAGAATCTCTCCTGGCTTTATTTTTCTCATCTATCTAATGAGAGGATTGAACTAGAATGATCTCCAAGATTCTTTCTAACTCTATTCATATGACAGTGATCAATATAATTCATAGTAGATTTTTCATGTAGATTTTTTTTTTAAATCTGAGGATAGAAAAAAAAAAGGTTTTGTGGGTGTTGTTTTTTTCTTTTCTAAGACCCCTTTAATATTACCCTATCCTGTCTCGTTTAAATATCTAGAAAAAGCTAATAGAGTTTTAAAAAGACTTGATGAAAATATTTATAACTGGATTTATTTGTAACCAGTAACCTAATAAAGCACTCTGGAAACAGGAGGCCATTCCTGCTGTTTTAAGGATTTGGGAGTAATTAAGCATTTCAGAGAGCATTTTTAAAGTCTAGTGGTATGTCACAGCACACAGAATTCGAACCACTAAACAGACTATTGTTACTTGGCATTTACTATAAATGTAAGATTATTATTATTCCTGATTATTAGTGGCATTATTACCATTACCATTCTATGCATAATGCAGATTGTATTTGCCAATTTCTTCTTGATAATTTATTACTTAACCACTCAGCAGGCTACATATATACAATACCTGTGTAGAAGGTTAAGGAGGAAATGGAAATCTTTCTTCCAAATAGACTTAATTTTCAATACTCAAAGCAGAGACTTAATCTTACTGAATATATCTGGAATGTTTTAATTCCTTTTGTTGCATTCTCCCTGGATATTAATTCCTTAATTGCTTCTTAGGTGTGAATATTCATCATGGGAAGGCCTCTAATGCTACAGCAAAGTCACGTCTTGCCCCTATAAAAAGGTTAACAAAGAAAGGTTCCCAAGCCTCATGTGGGACCATACGATAATGAGATGGATTCCAGCCTAGCCTAATAGCCACACCAGCACATCAATCATATTTCTTTATAATCAGTCCTTGTTTGTGACCAAAAACAGCATTACCCAGCTTAATCATCCTACGCCAGTATTAGATTTGATTAAAAATTATGCTACTTCTTAAAAATCAAATTCACTTTCAAAAGGGTAATATTTGTCATGATTAAAATGTATAAGATTGTAGATTTAGAATTGAAGGAATTGTAACAGACATTTAGTCCAATGCCCTCCCTTTACAGAAGTTAAATTACATATCCAAGATCACATCAATAGTATGTCCAGGCAGAATGTGAAACTAGTTCCTCTGACTCTTCCACATATCCAATCCATTCCCAATGATATAGTTTCTACTTTCACAGAATTTCTCCTACTTTCCTTTACCATCCCCTATCTATCCAGTCATGCCCAGCTCCAGCTCTCATCCCATCTTCTCTGGATTATTATGCTCAAAACTGTTTCACTTTTCTCCCTCTCTAGTCTCTTCCTTCTCCAATCTATTCTCTACTGAAATGCCAAGATGTTTTTTTTTTCCTAAAAGATATTACTGCTCTGTTCAAAGACTTCTAGAGGCTTCCTATCAACATCAAGATCAAATAGAAACTTTTATGTTTTTCATTAAAAGTTCTTCATAACCTGGCCTCTTCCTATTTTTTCTTTTATCTCACAGCTTTCCACTCCTACCATCTAGCAAATCAAGTTTACATTAGAAACCCAAAGATCTTGAACATAAAACTCAATCTCCCACTTCTGTCTTTGTACTATATGTCCCTGTATCTAAAATGTATCTTCCTCATTATCTCTAATTCTTATTTACTCTACATTCCCTCAAGGCTCAGTTCAAAGCCCACTTTATAAGGGTGATTTTGCCAGTCCTGCCCACTCTTCTCGTATCCTAATGCACTACTAATCAGATTCAATTATCAAATAGATAGCTAGAAGAAAGAGAGGAAGGAAGGAAAGAAGGAAGGAAGGAAGGAAGGAAGGAAGGAAGGAAGGAAGGAAGGAAGGAAGGAAGGAAGGAAGGAAGGAAGGAAGGAAGGAAGGAAGGAAGGAAGGAAGGAAGGAAGGAAGGGAAGGAAGGAAGGAAAGGAAGGAAGGAAGGAAGGAAGGAAGGAAGGAAGGAAGGAAGGAAGGAAGGAAGGAAGGAAGGAAGGAAGGAAGGAAGGAAGGGAAGGAAGGAAGGAAAGGAAGGAAGGAAGGAAGGAAGGAAGGAAGGAAGGAAGGAAGGAAGGAAGGAAGGAAGGAAGGAAGGAAGGAAGGAAGGAAGGAAGGAAGGGAAGGAAGGAAGGAAGGAAGGAAGGAAGGAAGGAAGGAAGGAAGGAAGGGAAGGAAGGAAGGAAGGGAAGGAAGGAAGGAAAGGAAGGAAGGAAGGAAGGAAGGAAGGAAGGAAGGAAGGAAGGAAGGAAGGAAGGAAGGAAGGAAGGAAGGAAGGAAGGAAGGAAGGAAGGAAGGAAGGAAGGAAGGAAGGAAGGAAGGAAGGAAGGAAGGAAGGAAGGAAGGAAGGAAGGAAGGAAGGAAGGAAGGAAGGAAGGAAGGAAGGAAGGAAGGAAGGAAGGAAGGAAGGAAGGAAGGAAGGAAGGAAGGAAGGAAAGGAAGGAAGGAAGGGAAGGAAGGAAGGAAGGAAGGAAGGAAGGAAGGAAGGAAGGGAAGGAAGGAAGGAAGGGAAGGAAGGAAGGAAGGGAAGGAAGGAAGGAAGGAAGGAAGGAAGGAAGGAAGGAAGGAAGGGAAGGAAGGAAGGAAGGAAGGAAGGAAGGAAGGAAGGAAGGGAAGGAGGGAGGGAAGGAAGGAGGGAGGGAAGGAGGGAGGGAAGGAAGGAGGGAGGGAAGGAGGGAGGGAAGGAAGGAAGGAAGGAAGGAGGGAGGGAAGGAAGATGACAGATGGATAGGTAGATAAAACAGCTAGGTAGATAGATGATGGATGGAGAGGATAGATAAGTTAGATGGATGGATAGAGAGATAAAATAGATAGATAAAACATAGATAAATAGATAGGTCGAAAAACAGATAAAACAGATGATAGACAGACAGACACATAGACAGATAGATAGAAAAATAAATTATAGATAAATAGATAGATAGATAGATAGATAGATAGATAGAAGATAGATGAATGAATGGATAGACAGACATCCAAATAGATGGATGGATGGATGGATATATAGATAGATAAATAGATAGATGGAAAATTTATATGTTGTCTTCTCTGTTAGAAGGCATGTTCTTGAGGTCTGGGGTTGGGTTTTTGTTGTTTTTGTTGTTTGTTTGTTTGTTTTTTATTTTACTTGTATCCCCAAAATTTAGCACAGTGTTTGGCACATAATAGGCATTTAATAATTACAGGAGTATATAGTTGACTGACTGATCCCAAGCCCAACACCACACTGGTGCCATTCTGAAATACTACAAGAAATGTGCCCTAAGATCCAAAGTGGAAATTTAAGATCAGATATTCAATAACAACAAACAATTAAATCAGATACTTTATAGTGGTGTATGTATATTATTATACTTTAATCCTACAATGATTCTTTGACATAAGACCACAATTAATATCATGTCTATTTTACAGATAAGAATATGTTTCATGTCCCTAGGTATTTGTTCTGAAAGGCACAACACTTATTTGTACATAAAAAGTCTGCATTTTTAAAAATCATAATGATAGTTAACACAGTTAATAGTCAAAATGTCATTAAATGTTTCAGATATTTTATTCATCTGGAGTGCAAGGCCTGGAATTGGGAAAACCTAATTTCAAATGTAGTTTAAGATACTTCCTAGATGGGTGAGCCTGGTTAAATCATTTAATCCTGTGTGCCTCAGTTTCCTTATCTGTAAAATGAGATGGAGAAGGAAATGGCTATTTACTGTAGTATATTTTCCAAGAATGACTCACAGACGGTCACAAAGAGTTGGACATTATTTTAAAAAGTGAACAACAACATATTTTAGGCACTGTTATTATTATTTTTATATTATAAGGTTTTTATTATCATTTATAGCATAAGGGAATTATAAGGGATTATAAATATATATTATAATTATGAGGGGAAAAAAAGAAGCAAAAAGATATATGTAACCTCTACCCTCAAGAAGCTGATATTCTAATGAGGGAGATTTCATGAAAGAAAAAAATTATATTTATTTTATATTTATATTTAATAAATTAAAAAAGATATTTATTGTAAAAGGAAAACATTGGATAAAATTTAAGACACTGTGAATGTAAATTGGTTTTAGGAAGGACATAAGGACAAGTATTGTTCTTTTATTGTCATTCATCCCTTAAGCCCACTATAAACAGAACAGGAAGCCCCATAGAGCCTGATGGGTCAATGATTCAATGCCTAGATTTTCAGAGTATAGAAGGCTTCTCTGCCCACCAGACCTTATCAGCTCTTCAGACATCATCATGGACAATTGAATAAATAATGCCTGACTTTGTTTTGTTGGTGTTGTGTGTCCCCCCCCCCCCAAGCCCATAATAAACAACCATCTATAACAATAGATTCTTCAAAAGTACTCTGAATGATCTCAAAAATATAGCTGTTGAAAAGAGCCAATAATTCTGTAGTTGATGAAAAATTATAGTCCCCTTGACAAACTCAGCAAAGCTGTGTTTTGTCTTAGTTTTATGTTTTTAAAGATAAAACAACAAATTTACAATCTAGAAGAGTGAAAAGTTCAAATGAAATTGACGGATGAATTATACCTTATGCCAAGATGTTTTCTGCATTATATTCTGCCTTTTCCAAATACTTTGCAGTAAATGTCGACTCTGGACCAAGATGGGAAAGCCAGTTATACAAAAAAAAAAAAAAAAAAAAAAAAAAAAAAAAAAAAAGAACAGAAGCAAAGAAAACAGTCCCTTCTTAACTATTGGTCCACCTGATAGAAGAAAACCCTTAAACCAGATAGGAATAGAATAGAAGACAAAAAAAATCTGCAGAGAAATCTGCAACTTCATGAAAGGGTTACCATTCAGAAAGAAATCCTGGCAGAAAGATAAATAGGGAGTATAGAAAAATTCTTGCAGAAAGATGAAGAGTTAACTCTAAGAAAAAGGTCTCTTCTCAGTGAGCAGGGGGTCCTTGCAGGCAGCTATGTCAAGAAGAGGTCCCTTGGCCTGGCATGTTCCTGTTTTGGCCCTCTGCAAAGAGCAGAAATTTGTTTTATCTTGGCTGGGGGCTGAGGGCTGTATGAGTTGAAATCAGACCAAAATCTTCCAATTGAATAGAAGATTTCTAATTGAATGAGTATCCCCATACTCTATAGAGGGTGGAGGATGTAACAGAATGAAACTACTTATCTTTATTCCCTGGGGCCAGTCTTTCTCTGGGGAGAGACTCTCAGAGAGTTCAAGGAGAATTTCTCACCTTCAAGGCATTTCTCAAGCCTTTAGCTCATGGTCCCCCCAAGTCAGGGCAGTATTGGAGTTCTCCCATTGATATGATTTTTAAAATGGCAGAGTATGAGCTCAAATGGCTTTCATAGAGACAGCTAAAGGAAGAACTCCTAATTAAATAAGGACTTCAGGCAATAACAAAAGATAAAACAGACCATTTCTATAGCAAGGAATTGAAAAACATTTGTACACATAAAATAAATGAGAATAAGATTAAAATGTAAACTTATGATTGGGAAATATATCATATCAAATCATTCTGCTAAAATGTTAGTTACCAAATTATATGGGATGCCCCTCCCAACAAAAAAAAAAATGGAAAATAAATGTCAGAAGGCCTGTGGAGAATCAGACAAATTGATATACACTAACTAAGTGGAGCTACGAATTGTTTGAGACATACCAGAAAACAATTTGAAACTATGCCCCAAAAGTTACTAAGAAGTTATTAAACTGACATGTCCTTTGACCCAGAAATATCACTACTAAGTTCATTTCCACCCCAAATAAAAGAATTCCAACATTTACAAAAATATCTATAGTAGCTCTTTTTATAGAGACAACTGGAAACTAAAGAGATATCCATCCATTGGAGAATAATTGGGCAAATTAGGATATGTGAATACAATAGAGTACCATTGTGCTGAAAGAAACTAAGAGACCATTTCAGAAAAATCTGGAAAGATTTGTATGAAATCATACTTTCAGCAAATTATAGAATTGCCAAATTAACAATTCTAAAAGACTTAAGGAACTCTGATGAAAGCAAAGATCAATATTATGATGACTTAGAATTCTGCATACCTTATAGTGGTGATAGACTAATAGAATTAAATACACATTTTTTGAAGAGGACTATGTGTGAAATTTGTTTTGCTTGTGTAATTTACATGTTACAAGGGTTTTGTATTTTTTCAGTATAGGGGTCTGAAAAAGGGAAAGTAAATGCTTGATAATTAAAAGAAAAAAAAAAAACAAAGAAATATTTTAAAATGATGTTTAAAGTGACACAAATATATTAGATTAAGACATATTACCTGGCTGATTAACAGTCAAATGCTGATGGGCAGATAGTTATATATTAAAAATGCAAATTAACATCTTTAATGTAAAAATCAGACAGTGTCATCACTTTCATTGACTTTAGGATTAAATATAAATTCTTCTAATTGACATTAAAAACTCTTAACAAAATTTTCACTATTTTTATACATTGCTTCCATCCACACATATTATGACACCAGTAAAACTGGCCTTCTGGCTTCCTTTAAACATACTATTCCACTTACCTTCTCTGTGCCTTTGTCTGAAATTCAGTTTTAAAAACTTCTACCTCTTGCAGTTACTGATTTCCTTGAAAGTGCAGCTGAAATATTATTTTCTACACAAAGCCTTTTCTAAAATCCTAGTGCCAATCATTCCTCACATTTAAATTCTGTTTTTTAGGTGTTTTCAATATACCTACATTTTGGCATGTTGCTTCTCCTGTTAGAATGTAACCCTCCTGAGGACAAGGATTGTTACATATTTTTCTCTGTATCCCCAGCACTACCTCAGTGCCTAACACATAGTAAGCTTTTAAAGAATATTTATTTACTGATTGATTTAATGATATGAAATACTTTTCCATATGATGAATAAAAAAAATGCAAATTAAATCAATTCTGAGCTTTTACTTCAAACTAAAGAAGTGTAAAAAAATCACAAAAGATAATTGTAAATGTTGGAGGCATTGAGGAAAGAGAGATAAACTAATACATCATTTGTAGTTTCATGAACTGGTTGAGATATCTGGAAAGTCATCCGTAATTGTGCTTTAAAAAAATCCTAAAAAATCCATACCTGTTGGTCCAATATCCCACTGCTAAATATGCATCCCAAGGAGTTTAAAGACACAAAGATCCCCAAATGTCCAAATCAATATTTTGAGGTTAAAAAGAACTAGGATCAAATTAGATGACTATTAACTGATTAATGGCTACATAAATCATGGTTTACAACAACAATATGGTAATGGAATAGTACTGCACCATAAGAAATGGTGACTATGAAGAAATCAGGGAAGAATAAATACGTATCTGAAATGATGAATAGAGAAGTAAGCAGAATCAAGAATACAATATATTTTAAAACAGTGCCAGAATGCATGAGAAGAATAACAACAAAACAAATTGAATGATGTATGATTATAATACCCATGATTGGTTTTGAAATCAAGATTTTAAAAAGTATTTCCTTCCATCTTTGCAGAGATGGAAGATTATGGATGTGGAATATTATATATACTGTCAATTTATAACACTCTGGATATTAGCTGGCTCCATACATAGAGTGCCAGGTCTAAAATCAGGAAGAGCTGAATTCAAATTTGTCATTAAGGCCTGAGTTCAAATTTACCATCATGGACTTATTTAGCTGTGCCAACTTGGGCAAGTATTAATCTCCATTTGCCCCAGGTTTCTTATCTATAAGACAAAGAATTTGATTGGTGACACCATTTTTCTTTTTTAGGTGTGTTTTCCTTCCCCTTTGAAGAATACGCAGTTGCTCTTCCTGAAGACATTGTAGAACCATGAGAGGAGGGAAAAGGAACATTGATGACTGATTCTTCCCCCACTTTATAAGTAGATATTTTCTGCTTACTAGTTTCAACCCCCTTCTTTCACAGGTGAGGAAACTGTGACTCAGAGAAAGTGATTGCTTGGAGCTATATCAGTCTATATTTCTCCTCCCTTTCTCAGCTAAATTCTTAGAAAAAGTTTTTGTTTAAATGCTCCCACTCTTCACTTCATCTCCTCTTACACATTTCTTAGCAAACTTTCAAATTCATTATTAAACTAAACCAAAACTACTCCAAAGTTATTAATGGCTTTTTTGTAACTGGTGGTCTTTTCTCATACTCATCCTTCCCTATCTCTTTACCCAACTGTAAAATGGAGATAATGAGAGCACTTATGTCAAAGGATCATTGTGAGGATCCAATGAGATATTTGTAAGAACACTTAGCAAGTGTACATAGTAAGTGTAAATGACTATCCCTTTCCTTTCTTTCATGTCATGTTTTTATCCTACAAAGAGAAACAAAAACAACAGTAATAATAGTAATAATAATAAAAAAACAAATCTTAACTGACAAGTCCCTTGATTATTAGGTCAATTGTTTTGTGGACAAGGAGGTTACTCAACTACTTTTTATTCCTCTTTGTTGTTTTTTCAGTCATTTGAGTTTTTGTTGTTGTTCAGTCATTTGAATCATGTAGGACTCTTCATGACCTCATTCAGGGTTTGTTTGGGCAAAAATGCTAGAATGATTTGCTATTTTCTTTTGCAGCTCATTTTGAGGATGAGGAAACTGACACAAACAATTTTAAGTGACTTGATGAGACTCATATAGCTAGTAAATGTCTGAGGCTAGATTTGAATTCAAGTCTTCCTGACGCCAGGTCTGACATTCTTTCCATTGTGCCATTTAGCTGCCCAAAAACTGTTTAAATAGGTTAAATTTTGCTACAATATGGTCACAGCAAACACCAGCATCTTTTGGGTTTCCCATTTAAAAGAATCAAGAACAACTCACTTAGAGTGAATTAAAATTGATCATAAAGGTCTTCTCATATTGGGTAGGTCCTCTGTGATGAATTTATAGGAGAACATGAATAAGAGTTTCATAGAATGAGCAAGCATGAATGAGATATGATCTGTCCTATAGGCAAGAATTTCCTGTTCTTTTTTTTTTTTCCCTGAAGTAATTGGGGTTAAATGTCTTGCCAGTGTCACAAAGCTAGAAAGTATTAAGTGTCTGAGGTTAGATTTGAATTCAGGTTCTCCTGACTTCAGGACTGGTGCTCTATCCATTGCACCACCTGGCTGCCCCTTAGGCAAGAATTTCCAAGAACATTTGGATACTTGAGTTTCTTCCTCTTCCTCTTTTCTTCTGACACAATATTGATTTTTTTTCTTGCCCTTAACTGATCATGAATCTGTCAATTTCACTTTTTATGATGTTCAAGATAGTAATCATTTTGTATGTATATGTATGTGATGCTTATGGGCATTTTTTTAGACTTTGGTCTTTCTCCTTACTTGATCCTAAATTTTGAACTATGTTTTCTAAAATTTTGCAGCCTTCTGTTGTGCCAATCTTTTCACTAAAATCAAAGAAAATTATGGAAAACATTTATTCATCTTTAAGAACCTTTTCAAGAACATCTTAGATCTCTGTTTCTTCATCTTCTGTGAGTTAATAATGAATCAATAAAAATATTTCATTAAATATTTAATGTATGATAGAAATTAAAGGTTTGGAGACAAAGAAAGTTTAAGGAAAAAAAAAAAAGTTCCTGTCCTCAAGAGCTCACATTCTAATGGTAGAAATAAGATGTAAATAATTAGGTATAAATAAGATACTTACAGAGTAGCTGGGAAGCAATATGTTAAGGAATTAGGAGCTATTATTTTCACATTGGTCTTTTTGCTTATGTGCGTTGTGAATACAATGAAAGGTGACCAACTATCTATGAGAAGATACCTCTTCTTTCCTCTGGAAATCCAATGAGACAAACTGACAACTCCTGTTTCCTTTTCTCAAACTATCTGCAAAATATTGTTTCACAAAACTGAAAATTTTTACACTCTGTTTTAATGTCACCCTTCATTTTCATTGTAAAAATATTGTCAATATGAATATTATCTAGTCCCTACATTAAGTATCAACCCAGACAATAAAGAATAACCACACATTTAGAGGGCAATTACATAAATTAATGTTGATAGGTAATCTAAAATTCATGTGAGTTTTAACATGCTCCTCCTCCCCTTTTTCCATTCCTCTTGCCACATTCTACACAGAAGCATAAAGACTCCCCCACACAGTTCTAGGAACCACTATTAAAGGAAATACCTTCAATTTCCTTTACTAGGGCATGGAAATATAAATACTCCCAATCATACAACAGAAAGGGCCACTTCTTCAACAAAATCTCCATGCCTAATTGCAAATAAGTAAGGACATCTCTACTTTTTATCTTACTCACAAATAATACTATATATATATATACTGTATGTGTGTGTGTGTGTGTGTGTGTGTGTGTGTGTGTATGTGTGTGTTCTTAATTAACATAGTCTGATTCTGCTTTATCTTCAACTCCCAGCTTGAGGTGATGTCCTTGGATTGGCGGCAAGCTAGTGTTTGTTCTTTCCAGCTTGCTAGGGAAAAAAAAAAAAGAAGAATGAATTTTTTTTTCAAAGAAACAAAGCTCACAGACACAACTTTGCATGTAAAAAAGCAATGACAATGTAAAGAATCCTGATGACAAATACATACAGAGGATCAAAGCGCCTCTATTCAAAGAAATGCATAAACCCCAATTAAAATCACAAGATTTTGAAATTTAGTCTAATCTTATTTTCATAATAGCAAACTAATGACAGCAAGGTCAAGTGAATTCTTTAAAAGTCACACAGGCAGTAAGTACTAAAGAGTGATATGCAAAGTAAAGTTTTCTAGCTTCAAACCCAGGGTTCTTTTTGCTATATTCTATAACTAAACCAAAACACTCCATTTTTCTTCTATCCCAGAACAATATTTATGGACCAGTAATCCAGTTCACCTATAGTATTGTAGCTCCAATATTTGTATCCTAGTATCAATCAATCAAATGTTTAAATCCAGAAGTCCAAAATAGTATGGATTTCCTTTTACAAATTAATGGGGGGCACAAATCGTCAGGTAGAAGCTACTACAGAAAAGTCTAAATAATTTCTACTTTCAAACAGGCAAAATAAGGGTTAAGGTATATAATTGGCAGCTTCTAAGGCAAGTCTGTGTTTCAGAAAGGAGGTAACTGCAATAGCATAATCTGTGTTTCAAGTCAAAACCATTTTACCAGATATTGCTGGGGTATGACTCCTAATGTGTTATGATAAAATCATGACTCAACATTCCTATATAAAAGGCAGGATTGGTTCAAAGGCTTTGGAGAGAAGAGATAATCTTTCCTATATCACGAGATAATATATGTGATTCTAGTCTATTTTCATTAAGTAAGCTATAGAAAGAAGGGAGGGGGGAAACTTTGTTGTCTCAACATGTACGTGCTTTCTATCATGACTCCATTGAAACCTCAGAAAATTTTCTCTTGGGTAAGATTAGTCTCTGTTATCTTTGTCAAGTTGAGATATTTTACTTCCAGTGGAAGAACTTATTTACTGTATGTATTTTCTAGTATATTCAAATATGGATAACTTTTCTAATTTTTGTTTACCATATGCTTGGATAAACAAAGAAATTTGCTGTTCTCTATTTGTGATGGTATTTTGTTTAACAATCATTGGCAGGGATGAGTCAAGTCTGTGCATAAAGCTTAAAATCACCACCTTCTCCTTTTAAAGGATAGAAACAAGAGAGGCTGCTTGATCCCAAAATCAAAACAAACAAAAGGTGCCCAAAAGCCACCAATATATATTGTGGCAAATAGATACAGCTCTAGTCTGGAACTTTACTCTCTCAAAAAAACACTACTATTTCCAGGAAGGAATCAAAGGAGAAGGAATAGGCAAGATTCCATATATGGCCTCCTTTCCCTCACATGAGGATGCTGTAAGACAACCTTAGCCTGTGCCATACCTTTAAATTGTATTTACCAGCTGGTCTGGAGTTTTAGATTCTACTTTAACACAGTTCAAATCATTCAAATAGATTCTGGCTGGATTAGTTTTGGTCTATAATTGGAGGCTGCATTGTTGGAATAATTTTGAGTACAAGGTTTGAAGACTTTATCAGAGATATGCTGAAACTAACCTTTCTGCTTCTTTTTCTAGAGCTCTCTTTCATTTGATTCATTCTGACTGTTTAAACAGCATTACTCACCTACCTTTAACTACAGTGACATTATATCCCTCCTGCTATTTCCCATCTTCTTTGAGCTTTTTTTGATAGAAATTGTCTACCCAGTTCCAGAAGGAATTATGAAGTCATTACCATTTTAAGTAATATGATCATGGGAGTACTTTTATTTTTTTCTCACATTTTGTAATACAGCATTGTCTTGATTAAACTGCCTTCCTAGATCATATTTGCTTACTTGTGCTTCAGAAAACCCCATGATAGACTATTTTGATGCTGTTGCCCCAGATTGATAGCAAACAGGGAAGGATTTACAGAAACTTGCCATCAAAACAACATACCAAACATTTGCTTGTAATTACAGAATTAAATGGAGGAAGATAAGAAGAAAATGAACTTTCAGAGGTTTTGATTAGGCTACAGATTTTTATTTTATGTTTATTTAATTACTATTAAATAATAATTCAGGATGTGAGTAATAATAGATGATTTTAAAATATAACTATTGAGCATGCAGATACATGATTCTTGAGCTCGAAGTCTGCTCTCTTTCAGAAAAATCATCCCAAAACAGGTTACTGTAACTACTGAGTGAATAAATGCGATTATGAGAAAGAACTTATGGGTAATATTGGTTCAATTTTCTCTACACTTAAAAGATCTACTTATCAAAGTAGGAAAAATGCCCCCCCCAAATTTAGAAGTTTAAAATATATATGGATTTTAGTATAAAATGACCAACAAATGTGTAAGTAATGCCCCACCCAATAAAACCATTCCCCCTCCCAATAAAACCATTTCTTGTGTAAAAAAAACAAAAACAAAAAAACAAACAAACAAAAAAACCCAAAAAACTAGTCAATGGAGATAGATTGCATTTTACATACAAAAACACACAAGCATATATCTATCTATCTATCTATCTATCTATCTATCTATACATATATATATATATATATATATATATATATATATATATATAGGCTGTTTCACTTAAGGGAAAAGAAAACAAGCTGATAATAGAATCCTCTGGCAATAGAGGAATAAAGAAACTGTTAATGGAAGAAGAGTGAGAAACAACATGCATTTTTATGAGTGGAGGATTGCTGTATCCTTCCTTGTATCTCTATTCTAATGTGTATAGCCACTACAGATAAAGAGAAATCTTGAATTATAACAAATAAGTATTAAAGAATAAATGAAAATCCCCTAAATGACATAATAGGGAAGAAAACTGCCTTAACTCAAACTCTCTAGAACTACTTTAGGTTGACCCTAGCTGCAAAACAGATAAAATCCTTGCTCGTTAAAGAAAATTCTGGGACTGCAGACTCACAAGATATCTTACTACTAGGAGCTGGATTACATTAGATGGTTTGGGTTTTTGAAAAATGTTGAGTACTTTTTTTATGGTCTGCTGTGTATAAGGTAATATTTTAAATATTTTCATTTTGTATTTAATTTTTAAAATTTATTTAGAAAAAGAAAAGGAAAGGAACTTCATGTAAAAAAGATAAGTTAAAGACTTAGAAGAACATCCATGTAGCTCAAGAGAAAAATGCATTAAGTTGGAAAATAGTAGCAGTCACATGGAAGAGAAAGACAAAACAGAATCAGAGTTTAACAATCTGAGAGCCTTGAGGACAGAGCCAAAAAGCCAGAATTGAAAGGAGCTGCCCAGTGTAGCATGTTCATGTTATGATGATTCCAGATTATTCCATCTCTGCTCCTTCCCATCTCAAATAAATTCCCATAGTCCATCAGTTTGTCCTCAAAGTGCTTTTCCTAAAGCATAGTTCTGACCATGTGGTACTGCCTCCCTCCTCCAACTCTAAACTCTAATGACTTCCTGTCTCTTCTGGGATCAAATATAATTACTTCTTCTTGGTATTTAAAGTTCTTCACAAACTGGCCCCTTCCTAAATTTTCAGTCTATTGCGATTCATTCTTCTCTGAACACCATACTGGTTTTGATATATGTAAATCATGATGTGGGTGATGTAGATGTCAGATGATAGTAGGCACTAAAAGGTGAGGTTCAGCTATACATAGAATTCACATTGACCATTCTCTTTGGCAAAATATAGATTTATTTAGGAAGAGGTTACAGACAAAATGAAGGGATACAATAGACATAAGGAGTGGTAAATATGAAATAGAATGGGAGGGAATATGAAAGATAAATTTCTCAGTGGAACTCACAATCACCGAGTAGAAAGGGAGCACTCCATGAGATGAAGCATGCCCTTAGCTGGTGGACTAAATCCTGAAAAGGACTTAGTATTCTAAAAGAATTAGTTAAATGTAAGTTTGGAAGAATTGTAGAGTTAGGAGAGATACCATATGACATGGGGGAAAGGGAAAGACACCATGAGGCAGAGTGCCATATATATTTCATATATATAATACATATACTTAAAAAGATATATATTTTCTTTCTCACAAAGAAATAAAGAAATGTCTTCTTTGAAGACAGGAATTGTTTGATTTTTGTCTTTGAATCTTCAAAGCTTAGCACCAATTAGGAGCTTAATAAATGATTTTTGGTCAGTTGATTGATATTCAATGTGCTTTTAATAACCCAGAGCCTTATACCTACCATATCAAGCCACTTTTCATTTCTTTCTAGGTCCTTCTACTACCTAGACTTTCTCTGTCATGCAATGGAAACCTCCTCACCTTGGAAACTCACTCCACCTCCTGGACTTCTCAGACTGGAAATATGCTCTGCCTCTGCATCTTGTTCCTTTTATCATGTTTTTCTCCCAAAACCTCCATAAGAAATGTACCAGGGAACTACATTCAAAAAGTTATCAAACTGTGCATATTCTTTGATCCAGCAGTGATACTACTGGGTATTAATATCCCAAAGAGATCTTACAGGAGGTAAAGGGACCCACATGTGCATAAATGTTTGTGACAGCCCTGTTTGTCAAGGAACTGGAGATTGAGTGGATACCCATCAGTTTGGAGAATGGCTGAATAAATTATGGTATATGAATGTTGTGGAATATTATTGTTCTGTAAGAAATGATCAGGAGGATGATTTCAGAGAGGCCTATAGAGAATTACATAAACTGATGCTAAGTGAAATGAACAGAACGAGGAGATCATTGTACATGAGAACAAACAGATTATATGACAATTAATTCTGATGAACGTGACTTTGCAATAATGAGATGACTGATGCCAGTTCCAAAGATCTTATGGTGAAGAGAGCCATCTGAATCTAGAGAGAGGACTGTGGGAACTGAATGTAGATCACAACATAATTTTCTCACTCTTTTTGTTGTTGCTCCCTTATACTTTGTTTTCTTACTCATTTACTTTCTTTTTTATCTTATTTTTCTTGTGCAGCAAGAGAATTATATAAATATGCTTATACATATTGGATTTAACATATATTTTAACACATTTAACATATGCTGGATTGCCTGCCATCTAGGGGAAGAGGTGGAGAAGGAAGGAAAATTCTGAAACACAAAGCTATGTAAGGGTGAATGTTGTCAAATTATCCATGCATATGTTTTGAAAATAAAAAGTTTTATTTAAAAAAGATAAATAGAAAAAAAAGAAAAGAAAATTACCAGGGAAAGAATATCTTCATTCCTCTTCAGGCTCTACTCTTAACTCTGTACCTGGCCGCATCATGGAAACTATTCTCTCTTACTGCTCATAACTAACCATATCAGTATTTTAATGGAGATTGGTAGACATGTTTAAACAACTAAACACTTAATTACAATATATTTAAATAGCTATTGGCCTTGAACAATAAAAAAGTAAAGATATTGACTGTCATCATTTTTAAAACTGTTATTTATACATTTTATTTCTATTCCTCAGCTATTTGCCTGGAATTCTGCTCCATCTCTAATGTATTGAACCTTTCCTTAAATAGAACATTTAAGCAAAAACGAAAAACAGATATTTCAGCCTTTCTGTGATGAAAATTTGTTTTTGTTTAGTTATTTTAGTCATGTCCAACTATCTGGAGTCCCATTAGTTTTTCTTGGCAAAGAGTAGTGGAGTGATTTGCCATTTTTTTCCTATAGCTCATTTTATAGATGAGAAATGCAGTCACAAAAGTCACCAAGTCTGAGGCTGAAATTGAACTCAGGTCTCCTAATTTCAGGCTCAATGTTCTATCCACTGTACCACCAGGTTATCAGGTAGACTGCTGGTCCTGGACTAAGGACTCCTCTTTCTGAGTTTAAAAGTTTTGTGATCACAAAATAGAAAATGTTGATTATATCAAGTTAAAAAGCTTTTATACAAACAAAACTAATGCAGAAAAGTTTAGAAGAAAAGAAATAAACTGGGAAAACATGTTTACAGTTAAAGGTTCTCATAAACGCCTCATATCCAAATATATAGAGAGAACTGACTCTAATTTATAAAAAAAAAAAAAAAATCAAGCCATTCTCCAATTGATATATGGTCAAAGGATATGAACAGACAATTCTCAGATGAAGAACTTGAAACTATTTCTAGCCATATGAAAGAATGTCCCAAATCATTATTGATCCGAAAAATTCAAATTAAGACAATTCTGAGATACTACTATACATCTGTCAGATTGGCTAAGATGACAGGAACAAATAATGATGAATGTTGGAGGGAATGTGGGAAAACTGGGACACTGATGCATTGTTGGTGGAGTTGTGAATGGATCCAACCATGCTGGAGAGCAATTTGGAACTATACTCAACAAGATATCCAACTGTGCATACCATTTGATCCAGCAGTGTTACTACTGGTCTAATATCCCAAAGAAATATTAAAGAAGAGAAAGGGACTTGTATGTGCAAAAATTTTTGTGGCGGCCCTTTTTGTAATGGCAAGAAACTGGAAATGGAATGGATGCCCATCAATTGGAGATTGGCTGAGTAAATTATGAATGTTATGGAATATTATTGTTCTGTAAAAAACGACCAGCAGGATGAATACAGAGAGGCTTGGAGAGACTTACATAAACTGATGCTGAGTGAAATGAGCAGGACCAGGAGATCATTATAAACTTTAACAACAGTACTATATGAGGATTAATTCTGATGAAAGAGGATATCTTTGGCAATGAGAGGATCCAATTCAGTTCCAATTCCTCAGTGATGAACAGAACCAGCTACACCCAGAGAAAGAACATAGGCAAACAAATGTGGACTGCTTGCATTTCTGTTTTTCTTCCCAGGTTATTTTTACCTTTCTAAATCTAATTTTTCTTGTGCAACAAGAGGACTGTATAAATGTGTACACATATATTGTATTTAAGATTTATTTTAACATGTTTAACATGTATGTATGAGACTGCCTGCCATCTAGGGGAGGGGGTGGAGGGAAGGAAGGGAAAAGTTGGAACAGAAGTGTTTGCAAGGGTCAATGTTGAAAAATTACCCATTCATATGTTCTGTCAATAATATATATATATATATATATATATATATATATATATATATAATAATAAAAAAGAGCAAAGATATCTTCATTCTTCTCCAGAATCCAATCCTAACTTTGTACCAAGTTCAGACAATGGCATATTATCTCTCCTCCACCCTTGAGCTTTCTCTTATTCATTGTCTTCCCCTTACAAAATGTAAGCTCTATTGCTTAGTAGAGTATTGGACACATAATAAGCACTTAACAAAAGCTTATTGATTTCTTGTAAGAGAGAAACAAAAACCAAGGGAAAGTTTCAAATACATGCTCATTTGTGCAATATCATGGAACATGATGACCAAATCGAAGAAGTATTTCTCACAAAACACTGTAAAGCAGAGCAGTGGGAAAACCATTAGTCCCAACTAAGTCAGATCATCTCTAGAGAATTGATAAGGCAAAGGAAGTACATCAGCAAATATGTGTGAAATAGTACAGATTTGTAAACATTCATCCTCACCTTCGACGAGAGTGAAACTGCCACATTGGGACCCTACTTTCACATTATCTGTAATGCTATATGAGGAAATGGAAATGGCACTTGAGAGGATGATCCGTGAAAAATGGCTGAAACTGAGCAAATATAGATAGAAGAAACAGCTGCAAGTGACACAATTTTAAAGGTGCTTACAGTTCAATTTTCAAGATAAATCCATAAGAAGAGAAGATTCAAAAAGGTAGTAGGTTATCATTACCCAGTGCTTATAGCTGTATCTGACACTTAAGTATGTAATAAATGTTTGTTTTGATTTATTACTACCCTCCTGCCAATAAAATATGTCACATAGAAAATGTTAGCAACTATCAACTCATATTCATGAATTTAGGAGAAAAACCTATAATTGATAATTTAGCATAGAACATCAAAAACCTACAGATAAATCCTTCCCCTAATTATGACACAAATAGAGATATCAAAAATACCTCCTATATGATTAGGACCTGTGTGATTTGGAGCAAGTAATTTAAATTTCCTGTCCCTCATTTTCTTCATTATAAAATTAGGGTAGTTAGGCTAAAATACTTTCCAGGTCCATTCTAACTCCACATCCATTGATTACTGGTAGTTCTTGCAACAAGTAGAAGTAATGTTTCCTGTGAATATATGAATTTAGAATTTCTACTTTAGGCGATAAAATGGTTGTCTGTCTCCAAAATCAAATAAATAAAGACTTTCTAGTATGTGCAAAACACTTTGGCAATTAATTCTGTGGTGCCCTAATTTAACACCAACCACCAGGAACTCCAAAGTAAAACCTATTCTGGGTTGTTCATCCCACCAACCATGCATCTCCTCTGCAGGATTCCCATAAGAGATCAGGCCCATAATTCATTGGGATCAAGGGCTACCTCTATAATGAAAAAGTAAACACGAAATCATTTTTCCTGGCTGTCAGTCTGGTTATTTTATGCATTGCTTGAAGCCCTGCATTACACTGTTTAGACTGACATGGCACCTTGTGATTAGATAGTAAATTTACTGTTTGAATAGGCTGAGTATCAGAGAAAGTCATCAGCCCTAGTGTTCCAAATTCCAATATAGTATAGCAGGCTTCACTGGCTATCACTATCCCTGAAGTAAAACATTGTGGTTACCCTTTAACCTTGCATACTGGACCAGAATCCATAGAAAGAATGGTGCAAATTATCATGAAGAGCCATAACTCTGTGAGAAGTTTAATTATCCCTTATCTTTGATTATATTATACATACAGCATTTTTTTTCTTGGATGAACAGACAGTGTTCTCCTCACCCCCCCCATCCCTACTTTTACTTGTAAATAAGTACTGAGTTAAAGAAAGAAAAAAAAAAGAAAAGAAAAGAAAAGAAAAGAAAGAACCATTATCTAATCTTAGTATTATTGTGGTTTCAAGAATACAGAGCCTAATATAGTGGAAAAGGTTCTCTGAAGCACAGTGAGAAGATATCTTTTCTAATCTAAACTTTCCTTCTTGCTACCTTGATGACTTTGGTCAATCCATTTACTTTCTCTGAGACTTATTTTTTTGAGACAAAATTTTATTAAGAACTATTGTTTTTACATCATCATCATTTCCAATTACCCAATTATATCCCCATTTCTTTCTCCTGCCCAAATATATGTGTGTCTATATATACATATATAGACAGGCATAGACATACACATAAACATTATATACACAAAGGCAGGTAGATGGATGGAGCACTGGGCCTAGAGAAGGAAGAACTGACTTTCAAATTCAGCTTCAGACATATGTCTGAAGTGTGACCCTGAGCAAATTATTTAATCTCTGTCTTAATCTATTGAAGAAAATGACAAACCATTCCAGAATATTTGTTGAGAAAATCCCATGGAAATGGGGATCACAAAGAGTCAGACAACTCAATAGCAACACATGTATGTGTACACATGCATGTATGTATATATGTGTATAAATATATATATATATATATACATATATATATATATATATAAAATATGTATTTTCAAGAGGAAGAAAAAAAAGTTAAGCAAAATTAACTCACCTGGCCATTTTCAGATCCTCTTCTCCTCTGAATACTGAAAAACTGAAGTTGTATTAAGAAAATTATCATCCGCTACAAAAAAAAAAAAAATGTTTGATGTTCTGAATTCCTGATCCCAAACCTCTGCAAAGAAGCTAAGGGAGATGTCTTCTCATATCTCTTCTCTATAGCAATATTTAATTTAGCAGCACTTAATTCCATTTTTTGGTAATTCTTTCCATTTATTTTTAATTTTATTTATAATAAATTTCATTTATTATTTTTATTATATCCATTGGTACTTCTTTCTATTTATTTTGTGACAGTTATTGTATGTATTATTTTCACCTCTAGAATGATATATTATATCATCTGTTTGGAATTTGCAGTTTTTCATAACTGTCCCCCGCCACCTAATCCCCATATACACAGATATACCTTTCTAGTTTTCTTAGTGCATATACCTCACTCCACCCAACACTGCAACATACTCTGCAGTCCAGTTTTCCAAATAAGTTACTTCATTGTATGTCCCCAATTACTGGAATTCGGCCTTACTACTTCTGCCTCCTAGCTTTCCTGGTTTTCTTCTAGTCCCAATTAAAATGCTATTTTCTAAGGGAAGCCTTTCCTGATACCCTTTAATTCTAGTTCTTGCCTCCTGTTAATAATTTCCAGTTTCTTCTATAGCTTATTTGTGCAATTATTTGTGCATTGTCTCCTCTATTAGTTGCCTAGACAATTATGTGGCTCCAGGAACAGAGTCAAGTTTAAATCCAGCTCTGTGACCCAGAGGAAATAATTTAGCATCTATTTGCCTCAGTTTCCCTAACTGCATATAGATATAATAATAGCACCTATCTCCCGAGGTTGTTGTGAAGATCAAATAAAATACTGTCTCTAAAACATTTAATATAATATCTGACACATAGTAGGCATTTCTTCCTTCTACTATCTTTTGACTTTCTTTGTATTTTCCTTAGCATAGTGCTTGGTACATAATAGGTTCTTAATGAATGCTTTTAGACTTTTTGACTATTAACTAACAATACTTCAATAGATCTATGCTCTTATTAATACAGATCTTCCTCCAAAATCCAACACTACTTTTGAATCCTATTAACTTTTATGTGGGAGTTTCTATAAATCCTTCACAAGGGCACCATCCAGAGTGCTAGAAGACTTTTTCTAAATATTTTGGCATTATATAGATTGCAATGCAGCGCATGTTAACCTTTATTCTGACCATATGAGTGATCTATTTTAATTTCTGGTCACTCATCTCTTTGATGTCATTTTTCTAGAGATTGAGCAATGGGAATATCCTTTTTATTCATAATTGTAAGGTTTTTTTTTAAGATTTCTGTGTATCTTTATGTTGTACTTTCAGTAATCTATAATTTTTATTCCATTGATTATAGTAAAAACCACCACATTTGGATTCTATCATCATTGTAATGTCACTGAAGAAGATAAAATTAAGAATTGTAGCTGAGCTTGACCATATATAGAGAGAAGAATATCATGCTAGAAGTGACACAATTTTGAAGGCACTCAGGAATCTATTTTCCAGATTTCTCAAAGGGAAACTTTTTAAAGTAAAAGATCATATTGAATATCCATGATTCATAGATTATATCTAATATTCAAATGTAATCTCATTAATAAGGGAGTTTTCTGCAATAATGCCTTCATACCTACTAGAAAAAACTGATGCCATCTGCCCATTCTTGCAGGGCAAATCTTCATGTGATTAGGATAGACATTCTCCTGACTCAATGATGGGTTTGAGACCTGTTGGTTAATCTCAATTTAATTTATACCCCATCTGCCTAAAATGGTTTTTACCACTGTGTGACCGATGTACATGCTATAGATTCTTGGAGCCATAAGTGAGAAATGGGTGAAGATGAGTACCAAAAGTAGATGAGCAGTCCTGAAAAAAGTTTGGCAAGCTTTCATACCTTGCATGCTAGTTCTCCTGAATCCCCTAAAAACCATCCCTTTTACACATCTTCAACAGAAGGTAATCCAGTCTTTGGTTAGAGATTTTCAGTAAAATGAAACCCACTAATTTATTCATTATATTTTGGTACAGTTTTAATTAAGATTTCTTTTATATTGAGACAAAATTTCTCTCTCCTTGAAATGCATTGCTTATGGTTGTCCTCTGATGTCAAAGAAAATAAAATGTCTCTCTCATAATTGCCCTTTAAATACTTAAAAGACAGGGTTATGTTGTCTCTGATTTTTTCTTCTATAGCCTTCGCATTTCTAATTTTTTCACCTGATCCTTACATCTGATGGTTTCCACTCCTGTCATAGTCCTAATCACCTTTTTTCTCTCATCAATGTCTTTCCTAAAAGTTGGTACCCAGGGAGGAACATAATACACTAGGTGATTCCACAAAATGGAGGTATTAATTTGTCTCCTCTGAAATCTACAGAGCTCAAAGGCACCTTTCCACAGACTCAGAAAGAAGTCAGAAGACAGTTTAGTAATTATCTAATGAATAAAATCAATGTGGGTCATTCAGATATTTGGGAATAAAAAGGAAAATTATTATTTTTCTTAGTTTAAAAAATTGATTCAACTAAACACAGATTTTGATATAAAGTGGATCCATCATTGGCCCTAGGGAGGACCAGTCCCAGGACAACCAAAAGGATTTTCTTTATTCTTCAGTCTATTTTTAACTTTCAACAGGATTCCAAAGCAGAGGGCCTCAAGACTCTTATAATGAGGATCCAAAGTAATTCCCTCAGGTAATCAATCACTCCACTGTCCTGAGCTCATTTAAGCTGACCTTTCAAATGCCTGAAGTGTATACCTAAATCTTTTCCCCCTAATTTAAGCCCTTTAGACCAAATTTATTTTTGTACATGTCCTTAGGAACAAGTATGTGGCCAACTTTTGTAATTTTAGGGTACCAATTCTCCTCCACCTCAATCTCTGATCCATTTTCTTTTTTGCTAAATTTTAAAATGTATTTTTAACTGAAAAACAAATAAAAGAAAAAGAAAAGCATTGCCATGTACAAAATAGAACATAAATGAGAATCCATTATAAAACAAATAAATATTATACATTATTTTCAAAGCTGTCCAGCTTTTCTTTGCTTCTTTTTAGATTTTATTTTGAACTATATTGTGCAAATATAGTTTTCACTCCTTAAAAATATTATAATTAAGCATGAAGATATATATAGATATATTTAGATAGATGATATAGATACATATATACACACATATACATAGATATTTAAAATATACACATATACATATATGTGTAAGACCATATTATGCTTATGTCTATTTTTCATCTGTTTCTCTGAATGTGGACATCTTCATAATTCCAAGTCTTTCCACATTTTTCTATATCAACCTACCATCATTTCCTTCACCACAGCAATATTCCAACCTTATCATATTCTCTCTGAAAGATTATCTTTAAAAGTTTTTTTCCCCTTTTTGGCTGCATAAATTTTATTTATATAAGAAATTTTTAATTTAAAATAATAAAAATCATCCATTTTATTCCTCAATAATGCTCTTACCTTATATAGTTTAAGGTTTGATGCTACTGAATCTTACTTTAGATTTTTTTCCCCTTGTTTCTTTAAAGGTCCTGACTTTTTTTTCTTTTAAATGAATTTTGTTATTTTTTCTAACTTAATAAGATTTTAGTATATTATTTTAAATGTCATTACATAAAAAGATTATTTAGGTAAAAATGTAATTTTTTATTATATTGGTTTTACCTACATATGAACAATGAATATCACTTCAATTATTTAGATCTGACTTTATTAGTATAAAAAATGTTATATGTTCACAAAGTTCCTGTATCCTTTTAGCAGGTATACTCTCATATATTTTATACTGTGTAGTTATTTTTAATGGTCTAAAACAATATTGAACAATATGGCTGACAATATAGTTTGCCTATTTTTCTCTTTTGAGTAAATCTATTAATTAATTAAAATTGATTTAACTCTATCTGAAATCATAATTATTATCTTAAGGTTTTTTTCATAATGAACTGAACTCCTGACATTTATTTTATGGTTATTTGTATTTCTCTTTTTATGGCATTTCCTGAAAGTAACATATTGTTGAATTCAAATTTGTAATCTGCAACCGGTTTCCATTTTGTGAATAAATTTATCATATTCAAATTCTAAGCTATAATCAGTTATATGTTTTTCTCTTTCCCATTTTTCCTAACTATTCTTCTTATTTATTATTTTTGTTTGTTTGTTTTTGCTGAGGCAATTGGGGTTAAGTGACTTGCCCAGGGTCACACAGCTAGGAGGTCTTAAGTGTCTGAAGCCAGATTTGAACTCATGTGCTCCTGAATTCAGACATGCTGCTGCTCTATCCACCATAACACCTAGCTGCCCCCATCTTATTTATTATTATCTCTCCTCACTTCTGTGTTTTACTTCTACCTGCTAACTAGCCCTCCTATTTATCAATATGCCCTCCTCTTAAAAGTCCCTCCATTCTTCTCTTACCCTATTCCCTATCCTCTTTTTTGCTTTCTGAATTTAGAAGACTTTCATATCCCTCTAGATTTATGTTATTTCTTCTTTAATCAATTCTCAATGAAAGTGAGGTTTCATTACTATCCGCCCTTCCCCTAGATTCTTCTATATCATTTCCCCTTTCTTACCTCATTTGTGTGACATAATTATTCCTTTTTATCTCTCACTACATAGTTTTATTGTTTTTAGAATTACTCCATCACACTGAGCTCAGCCCAAACTTTTCAAATGAAAATGAAAGTTAAAAGAAATAGTGACATTTTCATCTATAAGAAGTAAATAATGTTACTTTATTGAGTCCTTCCTTTATAATTGATTCTTAATGTTACCTTATATTAGGTTAAATGTCAGATTTTCCCTTAAGTTCTGTTGTTTTGTCACAAATACCTGAAAATCTTTAAGTTCATTAAATGACCATTCTGTTTCATTCAGGCATATACTTAACTTTTCTGTTTAAGTTACCCTCAGTCATAACTTCAGTTCTTTTTCCTCTAAAAAATTTAATAGTCCTTTAATATAATAGCTGTAGGTTTTCTATAATATTTATTGTGTAATTCTCTATGGCATTTATTGTAATTTTTTTCTTTTTGCTTCCAATATTTCCTCTTAACCTAAGAGTTTTGAAACTTGGCTATGATATTCCTGCAAGTTCTCCTAGTGGTATCTCTTTCAGGTAGTGGTAAGTGGATGTTTTTATTTCTGCTTAGTCTTCTTATTCTAGAATTTCTAGGCAATATCTCTTGATAATTTATCTTTGATAATATAGTTATCGAAATTTTTTATTACAATGTTTAGATAGTCCAACTAGTCTTAAATTATTTCTCTTCAATTAGTTCTCCAGATAAGTTTTTTTTTTCTGATGAGATGTGTCATATTTTCTTCTATTTTTTTCCATTCTTTTGATTCTATTATTTCTTTGTGACTTAGAACATCATTAGCTTTCCCTTGTCTGATTCTAGTTTTCAAGGAATTATTTTCTTCCTTAAGTTCTGATTCTCTATTTCAAGTTTGTTGATTTTCTTTTCATAATTTTCTTGTATTTTTATATATAGCTCTTTCCTCTACCATCCATTTTTCCTTGCTTTATCTTATTTGATTTTTTAAAGTTCTTTTTAAGTTCCTGTAATAGCTCTTTGTGCTTGGGACCATTTGGCATTTCTTATGGAAAAAGAAGTGGCAATTTTAGCTCCATTATTTTCCTCTGAATATGAATCCTGATCTTTTCTATTCCCATAATGACTATGGATGGTTGGGTTCTTTCTCCTTTGTCTAGTACCAAAACATGGGAAATAATATCCCAAGTCTCTTATTTTCTGGTTTGTTCCAGGGCTTAGGAGAACCATTGCTTTACTCTGACTTTTATTTATGTATGTGCTCCACATTCCCTCTGAGGCAAAGTTCTGTCTTTTTTCTGTGGCTAAAATTTGAATATCTGAAAGTTTTCTTACTTACTCTACTATCTTCCCAGAGTTTTCTTCCTCCGATCCATTTTCTAGCTGAAGTTTATGATATCACCTGTAGAAAGCTCATTCCTTTAAATATAAACCCTTTCCTCCTTCACTCCTCCAGACTTAACATTTTTATTAGTTGCTCCAAACTCAATTATATGAATGAATTTATCTGAACCTTTCTAGAAGGCATATTTTAAATAAGAGGTCTAGAAGAAATGGTACTGAAACAGGGAAAGATGTGACAAGGAAAAAGGGGACTGAGTATGTCATAAAACAGACTCAGGAAGGTTAAAAGAATACCAAATGAAGAAAAAAGGTACATGGAGTTCACAACCAGACAGTAAAAAAAGCCAGTTTTATCCAGGGGTGATAGACAGACATATAGATAAATAGATACCTAGGTAAATACATATATATATATATATATATACATATACATATATATGTATATATATATATATATAGTTATCAAATATTATCTATTTCAATCTAGATACATATCTAGATATCTAGATCAATCTAGATATATGATATATATAGATAGCTATATATGATAGCTATCTAAATATATCATACACATGCAGATATATATATATGTATATAGATAGATAGATACACATACATGTATGTTTATTGTTGTTAAACATATTTTCAGTCATCTCTAATTCTCTGTGAGTCCATTTGGGGTTTTCTTGGCAAAGGTACTAGAGTGGTTTGCTATTTCCTTCTCTAGCTTATTTTATACATAAGGAACTGAAGCAAACTGGTTTAAATGATTTGTGCAGAACCACATACTCAGTAGGTATCTGAGGCTGGATTCAAACTCAGGTCTTCCTGACTCCATCCATTGACCTACCTACATACATACAGACACATGCATCCACACATATACACACATATCACACATAATGTAGAATAATTTGAGAATATTGTGTAAAGTGATCATGTCTTCTGAGGCTATGTGTCCCCAGCCAGTAAAGTCTTAATAGGCTTTTATGGAGTCCTTTTCTGGGGCAAATATAGTAAGTCATTGAAGAAAGGAAGCAAGGACCATGGACTTTTGATGATTCAGTCTAGCAGGGAGAGGAAAAACTCCTGAAGAAAAGGAGTTAAGGATATTCAAACTCCCTTACTATAGATAAAGGGACTTTAGACCTGCACTTATCTTACTCTGGTCAAGTGTATCAGTGTTTTTGTCAGGAGTTTTGGAACTTCCCACTGTATTCCTTACCAAGGACAAGAAAAGGAGAAAAGGGGAGAGAGAAAGAGAAGAGGGGAAGAACAATAGAAACCCATTATAAAGCAAGAAAGAGATACCAAATGATAAAGAGGGGTTAGGGCAAGGGAAAAATTGCCAAAGAAAATTCGGATTTCAATGTTCAATGCTAGAAACACATAGATTGTTCAATAGGGAGAGCAAAGAAGAACTAGACCACAGAACATTTTTAAACAAGTATTTTTCCTAACCTCACATTTCATTCCCTCATGAAGGTTCATAAAAGAAACAAGGCTCTGGTTCAACATCCCATTCTGGGATCAAAGAAAGCTAAAGGATATGGTCTAGGACCATCTATCAGTTTACACTTCAAAGAATCTTTGTTGATGGATTGTCTCTGAAGTCTTGATAAAGTTATTGGAATTCTAATCCCCTGAGGTTCAGTTTCAGTATCATAATGATGGAAAGTAAGCAAGGCCAGATAAGTTTTGCAGTGGTCAGGAATATTCATCTTCATGGATTCCAAACTGACCTCAGTCTTAATTGCTTTGTGACCCTGGTCAAGTCATTTAACTCTGTTTGCCTCAGTCTTCTCATTTGTAAAATGAGCTGGAAAAATAAATGGCAAACCACTCATCTTTGCCAAGAAAACCCCAAAAGGGGTCACAAAGAGTGAGATATAAGTAAAATGACCAAACAAGAGAAAAAGGCAGTAACAAGTTTTTTTTTGTTTTTTGGGTTTTTTTTTTGGGGGGGGGAGTTGTGGGGAGAGAAGAGAATTGAAAAAGAGAAAAGCATGTGCCATATTTTGTTGCTGTAGCAACATTATAAAGAACTGAGAATCAATAGCAACTTAGAATTTGCTTTTCTTTTCTTTTTCCTCTTTGTTAACAATATTAATCCTAAAAATAAAAATCACTGAACTTACTACTGGGTTGACATCATAATCATCCTGGCTTCCACAGGCTAGGGCACTGGGGTCAGGTGTGAGGACAAACCTGTGCTGGATTATAGTGGGACAGAAGGTGAGGGACAAATTCCAAGAGTGGACACACACTCACAATTCCATTCCACCTATTTTGTAATCTTCCAATCTGGCTACTGAGAGAAAGGCCCAAGTGGTCCATTTGTGAAAAGAAAATCAATCTCTCTTTCTGGAGTCCTCATTTTCTGTATTGTTCTACCCTCAGCTTCTTTGGCTTTCTAGTACAATATTGCTTCAAAAACTACAACTTCATATTCTTATCTGCCTTTTTGCTTTCTGACCCAATGCTTGCTTTTTTGCCTCTGGTGTGTACCCTGACTCAACTCTCTCTCTGGTCATTATTAGAATCAGTATGCTTTTTGCCTCTAGCCAAGTATCCTGACCCCCAGCTCTGCCTTCAATACTGATGGCTAGTATTACTACAATAAAAAAGACAGTGAATTTGGTCTTCAGAAACAGAAAGTAGTTTATTTTCCTTGACTAGTTATACATTTCTTCAACTTCTTTAGAGTTCCCATGGTTATTTAAGCTGTCTGTACTTGCTCTATCTGTCACCAAAGCCTGTTCTCCTAATAGCTCTCTGTTCTCATGGTCCTCAGTTGACGTTCATTGGAGATAACTTGAAATCAGATTTACCAAAGAAGACATTTTCATTGGTATGAATCAGTTTCACTCATTTACTTATTTAATTTTCTTTCTTCCCTGGAAGGGGCTCTTAATTAGGGGGGCTCTTGGAAATGAATGAGGAGCTCTATGGGATTTCCCTAGTATTAATCATGGAAATCAAAACTTAAAAACCTTGTTTGAATTGGCATTTTTGCCCCAAAGGTCCCAAAGTATTTTGCACATATCTATTATTTCCCACTTTAGCTAATAGATGAGGACATAGAAGAAGGCAAGGATAAGAGGCACAGAGAGTTAAATAATCTAATATAAAATTAGCCATAAATATAGAGTAGGAAACAATCTTAGTAATAATTGAGTCTTACCTCCTCATTTCTTGGATTAGGAAACTGAGTTCTGGAGAAAGAAAATAATTTTTCTTTTCCAAGATTATACAGATCCCCTTTCAATTCTTTCTGTTATAATCCTATTGATTCCCTATTGCATAGAGAACATGGCACAGTGTTCAGAATGCTAGATTTTAAGTTCTAGATTTCAGCGCCACCTCTGATACTTTCTGTGTGACAATATTCCTAAGCCTTAGTTTCCTGATCTGTAAAAAGAAGATAATGAAACCTATAGCACTTGTGAAGATTATTCTAAGGCTCAAATGAGAGTGTGAATAATAAATATTTGCAAATTTTAAATTTCAATTATTATAAACATTTCACATCCCTGATTCTACTGTTTCTATACAAAAAAATCAGCCAGAATACTTGTTACCAAGCTTGACCCAGCACAAACTGGTTTGTGTGACCTCTTAAACAAGTCATTGTTCACCTATCTGGACTTCCATTTCTTTATTTGTTAAATGAGTAGGCTAGCCTAATTTAATCTCTATATTCCATTCCACCTCTAAAGTGTTAAATCTACTTCATATTCTCAGGAAACAAATGAGAGGAAGAAAAGAGATATGAAAATACAAATAACTCACATAAGGCTCTCTCTAAAAATTCTTTCTAACATCCTATAGGGAAATCCCTACTCAGTGATTTCAGCTACAAGGGACTAAGTGCTGATCATGAAGTAAGGAGGAGAATATGAATTAGAATCATGATAAAATTATCATCATTCCCTCCTGTCATAACAACATTATAGGGCAAGGGTTTAGAATTCTTTTTTCTACATTGAATGCACGTTTAATAATTCTCTTTCCCTGAGCTCTGGAAGTAGAGGCATTAGAATAGCATCGAATGTTACAATCAAAATTGACTGACAATCTGCTGCAAAGTTAGATAATGCAGTGGGGGCCCAGTTGAAGGCAGAGAATCTGTAGCTGTATAAACTCAGTAGGGTGCTTCTCTTTATGCTAGGACATTGCTGGTGTTTTGGGGGAGACAGTAAGGGAGGGTAAGTAAGGGGCTTGATTGGTTTTCCAAAAAGAAACAAAAAGGAAAAAAAAATGGATCTTTAATTAATATAATTTAACTACTGCAAGTGATGTATAAGGTGTATATAGAGACTAGAATAGAGACATAAGAACAGAGGAAATGGAAATGGAAAGAGATGATAAGAAAATATCTGGATCAAGCTATTCAGATTTGATATAGTAGATCTCAGGAGGGGTTGCATGCTTCAAAAGGATACCTGAACCTTAGATATGGTGATATTCAGACTATACCCGGAGGAGAAAGGGATGTAGAATATAGTGAGAAAGGTGTGTCTTCTGACTTGGACTCTACCACCTCTAGGTGCTTACAATTCCTCCCAGTTTGGTCCAGGATACCCCGGGTTGAGAGGATTGCTCAGGGAGGTGAACAAGGGCTAGAAATTTAATGGGAAGGAACAACATTTCTAAAAACCAGTCCAATAGGTTCATCACTTCTGGTGTTACAAGCAGGGAAAAAAACAATTAGCATAGAAGATCTCAAATTGGAAAGGAGGTGAAAGTTTTTTGTTTTGTTTTGTTTTTGTTTTGTTTTTGTTTTTGTTTTTCCTGAGAAGAGACAGGTGGAGCATCCATTAGGTAGGAGAAGGATGGGTATCGAACACACAGACAGCTTTTTTTTGTTTAACACACAATGGCTGGCCAGGTAGTGACAGACTAAATCAGAGGACTTGCATTCTCTACCTACCCTCTACCCTTTATATTATCCCTGGGTACCTTGTTCTAGCTTTGATTGTCTATAGGGAAATTAAGCTCCTCATTGCTCCATTACACCCCTACTGATTCCTAAGGGAAAAATCTACCATTGACTAGTCTGGAATTTCACACCATGCCTTTCCTTATATATGGGTAAAAGTAATACAACATAAATACAACAAATTCATGCCAATATAAATTAGGTATGAAACAGGGAGTTTTATTCACATATACACACATATGAATGTTAAATAATAAAAGAATCATATAATATTAAAACAAAATTCATGACCTTATGATACAACAGCTTTGTTGGGACATTAGCAGAGTTTCTATTGCAGCTCAACTAATTAGCCATTTTATATTTTCAGCTCCAGTGGCTGTAGTTCAATCAACACCAACTGGAATCTTTCTTTCCCATGGCCCCCCTTTCTCCTTTTGGCCAATCATCTACCATTGCTATTGTTGTTACTGAAATTGTTCCAATAATAGCTACTGGTGCCTAGGAAGGGGAAGACAGAAGCTACTAGTCAAGATCTCTCAAAGCACAAAAGGAAAGAGATAAGATGGGATGGTGTCCCCGTCCCAGACACAAGTCTCTTATAAGAGGCCATGAGCTCATTGCTTATGGTAAGATAGGGAATGGGAAGTCTGGTTCTTTCTTCTCACTCTTCACTCTGAGAAGCTTAAAGATGCTTAAAGATCTATCCTTGCCCTTCCAAGCTATTAGGAAGAGAGGGCCTGAGGGACTTGGATCATCTTTTCAATATATTGATCAAGTATTAGCTCAGAAGCCCTAAAATAGTCTTCCCATTTCTATGTAGTACAAATTCCTCAGTCATCATGGCTGATAAAAAATAACCTATTCATGCTAAAATAGAGGGAGGTAGGGAAAAGGGACCTTAATCAGTCATGCCAGGGAGCTAGCTACCCCAAGCTTCTATGTGTTTAATAGGAAGGCCAACTGAGCATGACCCAAGGGAGGGCCTGAGATCTAGATCAAGAAAGAATAGACCCAAGATATAAGTAAGGTTTCTTGGACTATTACCAGTTTCAACTCTTAGAGGACAAGGAAAACCCTAATACTGTTGCTATTGAGGAAAGTCACTATCTCTTGGAATTTAATACCCTCTTCATCTTTAAGTGCATCTTAAACAATCAGAAACAGAAAATGAAATGAAATGAAAACTATCTCTCCTCTGCCAGCATGATGCTGCTGAGAGAGCCCTGTATTCCTTTGCCACTTGTTTCTTACTATTAAGACTTTATAAGAGCTAGACAAATTCTTTTTTTCATCAAAATATTTGTATTTTTAATGAAATTGCTTTACATAGAGATGGTGGCTTCTGTTTTATCAATTATTTGTCAAATCTATAAAGCCAAATTATAAAATAGAAGTTGAGCACTTTCAAGGATGTGGGAATTCAAATAACTTTAATTATATAGACATGATTTCAAATATTTTTCCCCTATTATTCTTCAAAATTGAACATTGGTAATAAGAGGTTTGAATTCTATTTCATCATTTGATATTAATTTAGAGTTTATTTTGGCTGGCATTTGCCTGCTCCAATACAACTAACCCACTAAGTTTCCTAATATAATGAGAAAAGCCATCCCTAGAGAGAAGAAAAAGGTGTCCTGGTAACTAATGTGGATTGTGACCTATTTCCCCATTCAGTTGTATCCGGTGCTGGTAACAAGAAAAATCAAAGGCAGCCTTAAAAGGCAAAGAGAACCACAAAAAGACAATAAGAGTTGGGGGGAGGTATAGTCCCAGATATTTGTGTCTTGGTAATGGTATTGGGGGCAAGTTGTAGGTATGTGAGCCTCAGGCATTTTATAAAATGGAAAGAACAGATACAATTACCTTCTTTTCTCCCTCCCATCTGGCTGCCTGAGGCATCTGAGCAAAACTGAGCTGCACAATGCACCAAGCCCACCCTTAAAAAGCATCATGCTACAACAAACAGTCATTAGGGACTACCCTTTTGTTTATGAATGATAATCACAACCACTCCCTTTAGCTTTCCATTTAAAAGAAGTATTAAACTATACTAAAATTCATTTGTATTTCTTAGAATTATCATTTTAATCCAATTAGTGGATTTTTTCATTAACCAAATCAACCAAACTAAAAATGATAGTAATAATAACTATTATATAACATATAATATATAACATATAATGTATGTTACATAATATGTTATATAATAATAATAATAACTGATGTTCATATAATGCCTACTATATGGCAGGCACTGTATTAAGTGCTTTACAAATATTGTCTCATTTGATTCTCACAAAACCCTGGAAGTTAAGGTATTATTATTATCATCCTCATTTTACAGATAAGTGAGACAAATAGAAGTTAAGTGACTTATTCAAGTTAATAAAAGTCTGGGGGCAGATTTGAATTTAAGTCTTCCTTGACTCAACAGCCATTTTTATTTTCAAGGTCACTTTGACCTTGATAAGTTGAGCAAAAATTTAAATCTGCATTTAATTTTAAAAGTCAGTTTCCTTTGCCAACTCTTATGGTAAGACCTAAAACCATAAAAGAGTTTCATAAAATAGTTAAAGGATGGGGAGAGAAGGGATCTGCTGCTCTGAAAAAGGAGCAACTAATTGTCCCCCAAGAAATGATAAAGTAAAACCACTGAAGCTGTCATCAGTTGAGAGATCAGTGAGTTAGGAACAAAGGAAGAAGAGAGAGAGGAAGAAGAAAGGATAGTGATTCCCTGCTCAGAAATATTGAAGTAGCTATTTGTCAACATGATAAAAAAAAGATAGATCTCTTTTTAACCTCAGGGCTTAACATAATGCTTGATTAATAAAGCTGAAAAGCTTTCATTTACTCATTCATTCATTTATTCATTCATAGAAAAGATATAACAGAGAACTCCTCAAACTTGTCAAAATGGAGGCTTACTATTCACTTTTAGTCAATCATAAGCACAAATAAATGAAATAACCAGAAGGAATCTAAAATTCTTTCTGAAGATTATAAATTCTTGGGCATTCACCTGAAGAAGAGTTTTTACTCACTGCTACCCACTGAAAGTAAGGAATTTAGAATTAAACAGTTGACTAAGAGTATAGAATTTGACTTTAGGTTTCTAGACTATATTCAGGAAGATGCTAGCCAGCTCAAGTTAATTCAAGGGAGGAAATTTGACCAAGTAACCATCATTGAGAAATTGTGGGATGAAATCCATAATTAGGATGATATTGGATAGATAAATCTAATTCAAGAGGTAAGTTATGTAAAAACGGAAAGGGAGGTAGATGATGAAGTCCTGATGGTACATTTAGAAAGGTATATGTATAATATATATATATATATATATATGAATGAAAATTTTCACAAACTATGATGGAAAGCATCTGGGTAAAGATCAATGGAGGTAGAAACAGAAGCAATTTTGTCACCAGAGTAAACTATAGACATCTAAACAGAAAGAAGAACTAGATGGAGGGTTCAGGAAATTGATTCCAAATCTAAAACAGAAGAGATCAAAAACTTCAATTTCCAGACATCAGCTAAAGCTGTCCTTCTGCCAAAAACAATATAATAAAAAATTCTTATATGATTATAATTCATTTTTCAAAACATGGAGGAACAAAAAAAAGAACAATTCTGGAAATAATTCTCACCAACTAGAGAAAAATAGTTGTCATTAAGAAATTAGTTGCTGGGGAAAAGAGGGAGAAAGAATGATGGGAACTTGAGAGTGGGGTGAGCAATGGCCACTATCAGTTACAGCTTGTGATACACTAGAACAAGAATATTTAAATGCATCCCAGGATGGAGAAAAGATAGATTTCAATGGATTCAGAGAAAGGATAGGAAGACTCTTATGATGTAAAATGTTATGAAAAGTCAGCTGGGTAAAAATGTAAAACTCTCAATAATGAAATCTGAAGAAATGAAGGGAATTAAGTTTAATCAGGAGGAAAAAGAGGTGTTTTCTGAAGAGACCAATTCAAATGCACAGGGAACTCTTCAACCAATTTAGAATTTTAAAAGTTATGTACAGATAATGACAGAGAAACATAAACTATTTTACAATTCAGTTAAAATGATAATAATATCAAGAGTGCAAAAGCTTATATGCACTAAGGGAAGATTTTTTAGCTATTGGGGAGAAAAGGGGGTGAATGGAGAAGGAATAGGATGCTTCATCAGATGGATGGGATAGTGATAAATAACAACAGAAAGAAAATAGATCTTCTCAATTTATAATTTTTTTTTTGGTTCTCTCTGCCATGGGTCAGTTCTGGACAGACAAGACATAATGAAAATACTTCATTATGAGTCACTATACAAGATAAATAAAGAGTTTGTTACAGAGCACTTTAAAGAAATCAAATCATTTTTCCTAAATGAATAAAATTCTCAGTTACTGATAATACCAGCAGATGCAAATACTGATTCACTGACAGCAATCTTTGAGTGATGGCAGAGAACAGAAGAGGTCTTGTAGTCCTGGACAAAGGTAAATGTTGCATTGGTTTTTAATTAAATGAAGAGAATTGAATCAGGAAAATATTAAAAAATAACTTTGATTTCTATTTCTCAAATACATTTAGAGTGGAATATTTAAAAGATAGTGAACATCAGGAAAATGAGTAGTATGGAGAGGATTCTGAGAAGATGGCGGGGTAGGTTGGTAAATTTAAAGCTCTTCCAATTTTCTCCCCAGAAAGAACAATTTTGTGCCTCAGGGCAAACATAGCCTGGTGAAAAATTGAGAAGACTTGGGGTAGAGCAGAGGTTCTTGTAATACAACCTGATAAGATCTGAAAAAAGGCCCAGAGCCAGGAATTAGCCTGTGTCAAGTCTAAACACTATCATGATAGCTCCTCAGAAACACCAAGTGGGGAGCCCCAGGGTGAGCTGGGTGTGATCACAGCCTCAGCAGGAACCACACAGAATTTGCTTTCCTGGATTGTGGATTTGGTGTCTGAATCCTGGAAGACTGAGTGAATCTTGGCTGATCAGGAATGCCAGGTCCAGCTGTGCTTTAGGGACCTGGCCCTGGATGACAAGGAGCCAGCACCTAGTGAGTGCAGAAGCAGCAAGGCAGGGATACTGCTGACTGGGGGCATTTACTGAAGGGTGTTTGAGGTTCCAGGTCAGAAGGAAAACTCAAGTGAAGCTAGAGGCACCCCTCAGGATCTTATTAAAAAAAAAAAAAAATGAACTGGCAAAGGAGAAAGAACTCCACCAAAGAAAAATATTATGGGAACAGGGAAGACTGGGGCTTACCTTTAGAAGATGAAATTGAAGTAAAAAAAAAAAAAAAGTTTCTATTCCAAAGAATAATGTGAAATGGGTCCCTGACCAGAGAGAATTTATAGAAGAACTCAAAAGAATAAATAAATAAATAACAACCATCTAAGAAAAACAAGAAGATTTTGTGGGAAAAAAGTTAATCAACTAGAAAAGGAGATATAAAGTCTCAGAAATGAAAATAACTTTTTGAAAATTAGAATTGGGCAGGGAAACCCATGAAGTTATGAGACCAAGAAATATCAATACAGATATAAAGACTCAAAAAATAGAACAGAATGTGAAACATAAGAAAAACAAAAGATCTGGAGAACAGACCAAGAAGAGAAAGTATAAAAATAATTAGATTGCCTGATAGTTGTGACTAAAAAAGGGACCTTGTCACAATAATGCAAAAAATAATCCAAGAAAATTGTCCTGGACTGATAGAACATGAAGGTAAAGTAGAAATAGAAAAAAATTCACCAGTCACCACTTCAGCAAGATCCTTTGTGGAAAACACATAGGAACATTATTGCCAAATTTTGAAGTCCCCACATCATAGAGTTTCTTCACAAGAAACAAGAAAAAAAAAAAATTAAATGCTGGAGCTACAATTAGAATTGTACTGGATTTATCAGAAGCCACAATAAAATAATATCTGCCAACAATCAAAAGAACTAGATCTGTGGTTGAAAATATCATATCCAGCAAAATTATCTATAATATTGGACAAGAAAGAATGGACATTCAATGAACTTGCAGATTTTCAGGTCTTTTTATCAATTAAATCCAAACTTAATGGAAAATTTAACATATAAGAGGAATTCAATGGACAAATTTTTTAAACATGGGAAATGTATAGCATATGTTTAAGATTGATATCAATAGAGCAATTCAAAAAGAAAAATTGGGACAGAGTTAAGGTAAAAATAGTAATTAAGTTTCATTTTGTTTCATATTTCTTTTCTATTCTTTTTTCTTATTTTTATTTAAAGAAAAAACATTTGGAAAAAAAAAAGAAATAAAGAAAGAAGTGGCAATGACAAAAAGCCAGAATGGCTTCCTGAAAGATGAGAGTGGGAAAGGGAAGGGGGACAAATAGGTCATTTATTAAATACTTCTATGTGCCAAGCATTGTGCTAAAAATTATGGGGACACAATTACAGTTTATTAAGCTCAAAACTGCACTAATATTTTGGGGACACCCTGTATAAGCAAACAAGACAATCCCAACTTTCCAGGAATTTACATTCCAAAGAGGAGACATAACACATAAAGAGGAACAAGAAGGGGAGGGCTAAGGCAGTTGGTGGTAACATGGCAAGGAAGGCCAGAGAGCAAGTAGTAAAAAGTGAAGAGTAAGGCCCCTCATTAAGTTATCCTCTAGGAGGAGATCCTATCCATTAGGAGAGCAGATCTCAGGACAAAAGTATGTCCAAGATGAGAAGGCTGCTGACAAGAAGATGGAGAGTTACTATATAAATTTTGTCCTTATTTGGGGATGAGGGAATGTGGTGAAACTTGTAAATCAAGGAAATGTTGTGCATATAACAAAATAGTTTATATTATTCTTGTGGAAAAGATAAAGAAATAGAATAGATAATAATAAGTAGTATTTATAGTGCTCATTCAGTGAGCCACCCAACTGGTAATACAATAACTGGATTCAAAACAGGCTAAAAATCCTGACTCAGAGTCCTTATTCATGGTTCCATATCATCTTAGCAGGCAGTCTCTAGCAGAGTATCCCTATGAAGATGCCATGGTGTGGCCATAGACCATTTTATCAATTAAGAAATAGATGGAATGCTTTATCAAACTTGCTGATGACTCTCTAGAATAGATCATTGGGATGAATCTTATCAAATCAATTGATTCAATAGAATTATTTGATAAGAAATTCAACAGGGATCAGTGAAAGTGAGATTAGAGGCCATATTCTAGATTTTCTTTATATCCCCAATCCTTAGTAGATTTCCTGACACATAGTAAATATTAATAAATGCCTAATGATTGATGATAATTGATGATGATGATGGTAATAGTATTGGGTGATGATGTAATAATATCTTACCTTTGAGTTTAAAAAAATCCCTATCACAATTTTAGGATTAGTAGGGTATTTTAAAATAGCAGTTTGTCAGCTGAGTTGTGTGGTAGCTAGAAAAATCAAACACTAAATGCAATCATTCGCTACATAAAGGGAATCATGATTTCTAGGAATAAGGAGGTACTAATGTCTTTGTAGTTGACCCTGATCAAACCACATCTTGAGTTTAATATTTTACTCTAGTCACTATAGTTCAAAAGGACATTGATGAACTGGAGAAAGTCCCAAGAAGGGGGATCACAATAGTGAATTATATTGAATCATCCTATATAAGATAAAAAAGAATCAGTTGAAGAAAATGGGGATATTTACTTTAGAGAAATCTCAGTGGGGATATAACAATTGTTTTTAAGTACTTGAAAGCTGTCATGTTGAAGAAGAATTGGATCATCATCATAGCATTTATATAGCACTTTAAAGTTTTCAAGTGCTTCTGGTTGATCTCAGAGGACAGAAATGGGAGCAATAGGTAGAAGTTGGACAGTAGAAAACTTAGTATTGGTGTCAGAAAACTCTTCCTAACAATTAGAACTATAGAAAATGGGAATGGGGATCTTCAAGGAGGTCACAGTCTGATGGGAAAGGCAACAAGGAAACAAATATATACAAATTCTACACAGGAAAAACTGGAAATTTAAAAAAAAACAAAGCATTAGAATTAAGAAAAGTTGGAAGTACAGCCCACACTAAAATGTAATTAGGAAATGTTTAACAAAATAAATAGACATATACACCATAGATAATATTAATGTGAAGTTTTCTAAGCCAATATATTAGCCGCAAAGATTTCTTTTTGAGCTTGACTCCACTGAGATAGAAAACAGAATTTTAGCTGAAACTTGTAAGAAACCATGAAAGCCAGGAGGTGGAGTTCAGGAAAGGATCATCTAAGCCTTGGAGAATAGAGAGAAACAATGCCCAGATGGAATGTCTTGTTTGTACAACAAGAATGGTGTCACTGGACATAAAAGAATATAGAGGAGAGAAAAGGTATCAAAGGTAAGAAGGGGGTGGGAAGAAGGCATATTAATGAAGGACTTTGAATGCCAGAGTATTTTATATTTATTTTCTGGAGGTGAGAGAAAGACAAATGAATTGATTGAGTAAAGGGGTGATGGTGACATGGTGATGTCTACCCTTTAAGAAAATTACTGAATGGATAATAGATTGGAATGGGAAGAGACTAGATACAGTCATTTCCATTAAAAGAATGTGAATTTACAGGGGTCTACACCAGGATGATGGTGGTAATATCAAAGCAAAGAAAGGAGATGTATTTTAAAATATTACAAATAAAATTAGGAAATTTTGGCAAGAAATTAGATAGAGGAGGTAAGAAATAATAAGAAATACAGATGACACCTCAATTGCAAGACTAAAAGACTGAGATGTTGGTGTTGCCTTTTACAGTAATGGAAAAGTTAGGAGCAGGGGAGATTTTTGCAGGAAAAGATAATAAATTTAGTTTTGTATATGTTGAGATTAAGATGGCTATTGGACAGCTAATTCTAAATGTGAGATTGGAAATAGGGCAGGATAGATAGTTTTTAGAATCATTGCTACAGTAATAGTAACTAAATCTATGGGAGATGAGATCACTAAATGAATTTGGAGGTTGTAAGCTTTCCCTCAATAGATAATCTATTAAAAACTGTATGATTATTTTCTAGTAAATCAGAGTAAATAAGTATATGTGTATTTATGTACATATGGATGTGTATTGTATATATATGTATATATTGTAGCTGTCTATATATGTATACATTATATAATGTGTATATCGTATATATAATATAAATGTATGTGTGCAATAAATACATAGTAAATAAATATGTATAGTATGTGTGTATATAATAAATAGGTAAATGACCACTCAAGTAACTTTCATCTCTGAAATTCCACAAGTTAGAATTCTGATTTCTGAATTTTCTGACATGAGAATATCCTTTTTATAGACAAAGCTATTCTTCTGCTTCTTTTACTTAATCTATTCCTTTTTAGAATATTGTATGCCCTTCTGTAGGTCACATTCTACTTGTCAGGCCCTGTCTGCTAAATCTCAGTGACACTTATGTGGTGAAATTAATCTCTTTGTATTAAGATCCATAATTCACTTTATTTACTCTACTTGTTTTGTACAATTCTTTATATGCAACTTTGGCTATGGGTGTTAGTAGGCACTATTCTTGGCTATGTCTCCTGTGAATTATTGTTTTTCTCTACTAATATTACTTTTCATGTATTATACCTGATACTCACTGTGGCTTCTCCTTTGGCAGATATATATGAATAGTTGTCTCTGTTTTTCTTCATTTTCTGTTTAATCTTTATCCGATTCACAAGACTCCAGGCAAATACGCCTTTACCAGCTTCTGTTAGAATCTCCATCCTTGGCAAAGAGCCCATCATTCCTATGTTCTAAATAGTGATCTGGAAATCCAGCTTTCATTTTTAGACAGGACTCTTGACTTATTTATCTCTCGAGCCTGTCGTTCTTTACTGAAACTTCTACCATCAATTGACTGGAACAGTTTTAAAAATAAGCTCCACCTATGTCCTTAAATTTCTTATCTAGAATTTCATAATTTCTATTAAAGTCTCCTAAGTTTCATTTGGCACTATTATTTGTCTTTTCTTATGAATCACCAAAAGTGGGTAGTATGATAGATCTCAAAAGTTCTATATCATGTCCCAGACACATGTTCCAAGGGAGTAAAAAATTGCCTCTCTATTGTTTGTCAGAGAAATAGATGTATACATACATATCCACCTATGTGTGTTTATGCACCACAAATAGGTATGTCAGGTATATGTGTATGTGTATCTATATATGAATATGTATGTATATATACATATATATATATATGTGTGTGTGTGTGTGTACAAATACAAAATAGGGATGTGTACACACATACACAAATGACTGCTGATAGCTCTAAGCAAGGACTTAATTACCAAGTTTTGCTATCTAGCTCTTCTTCTAACCAGTCATCACTGGACCACCACCACTGGACCCTTATCATCACTCCTTGAAATTCAATAAGCAGCTTGGCCACCTCCTCAGAGCACCCACATTCACTCTCCATGGAAAGGATCTCACAACTAGAACATCTGGATTGAATGGTCTTTGACTTTCCCTAATCTGAGTCACATTGTTCCCCCCAACCTTCTGACAAAGATTTGTTCCCTGTCTTTTTTTTTTCTTAATTTTCTTTTTGCTATTCTTTTTCTTTTCTTTCAATAAGATCTTCATTCTTCCTGCTAACCTGGAGAACAGTGAGACAGTTTTCAAGTCCCCCCTTCTCCACTAGTGCAGAGACTTTCCTAAATTCTTTGCAGGCAGAATTTCTCTTTTTTATCCCATTGTGAGTTTACATCTTCAATACTTTGTTATTTGTATTAGTAATTATTTTGACTACATGCAATATACTATTTTGACTATATAATTCATGTGGTAATTGCCCTAATAAATTGCTTGATTGTTATACTCAATCCTCTGGTTATTGTAATTTCAAAACAATATATTAATTGTCAAAAATGAAAAAACATTTTTCAAAAATTTAAGGAGGTGAAAGCAAGCACTTGGCTAAACCCTGGGGATACCATTAGAAAATGAAGACAATCTTTGATCTCAAGGAGTTCACTATCAAATTGGAGAATTCCATAAGTATAGAAAGCTTTCAGGTATGAATCAGATGGAAGATCTATGGGTCTATGACCCCTAGAGCACAATGCCAAGAAGAAAAATAATGCATCTTTAATGTTAGTTCCATTATCACAATCAAATAAGTGTCTGATATTGAACCTTTTGAGGTTTCATTGAGCTATTTTGACCCTGGTAGTAAGAATTTTCTTTTCTGAGTCTTCAGTGGCTATGACTATGGAGGAATAAAGGGCATAACCAAGCAGAGAACACTTCATTGATTTATAGACTATGTGGGAGGAAGAGAGGGGAGATAAGAGTGAGGAAGATGAGGGCAGGCTGGAAGCAGTGCTCAGAGTGGGGTAGAAAGTTGTTCTATTTTTCCCCAAATCTCTTGAGCTTCTCTGGCACTTTCTGGGACTTCTCTCCCCTTTTCCCTTATAATTGCTTTCCAACTGTGATCAGTAGATTCTCAATGAAGTTCTAATATCAAGAAAAACTGCCCTTTATTGTTGCCTGATAGAAGATTTTAAGTAGAAACCCAGCTTCTAACCCCTGTTAGACTCATCCTTTAGCTTTCTGCTAATCTGATTTCCAACAACTTCTTCCATTTTGTGCCTTCATTCTTAGGCTCTTTTAGCCCCGATGACCTGAATGAGCTTTTATTTATAGCAATTTTTTTCACTCTTTTCTGGGGCATTACCACCTTTTCTCATGAGAGGATACAAGTTTGCTCAGCTGCCTTTGATGCTTCATGCTTCCTCACCTTCAAATCAGCCTCCACCCTTCTTCTATCCACTAAGTCACCTATCTCCTCCTGTTCTCTCAAGCTTTCCTACTCCCCCTCAACCACATTAAATAATCCTCCTACATATCACCTCTGACAAGAAGTGTCTCTTGCTAGGATACATGGTACTTTTGGCGATGAGTTATTTCTCTCATGTTCTAGGCAATGCCACCAGAAATTGAAAATAAAGGGGAACAGCAGGACAGAAAGCAAAAAAAAAATGCAGATAAGCTGTTATTTTAATTTTAAACCAATGCAAAGATGTCTATATCGTGTGATAATATAGGATGTGAGTCATGGCACTTGATAGTAGAAACTGAGCCTAGAGAGTTATGCAAATGATGGACATTTAAAAAATATTGACTAAGAATCAAAGAGCTCATCAGATATCTCTGAGACAGATTACAGAAACTGAAGAGATCACAAAATTATCTTTTCAGTAGAGTATAAATGAAGAGAAGTTTAGTTCTTCCCAATACTCCAGACATATTCTTTGAAACTCATAATCAATAATACACGATACTTTGCAGCTTTATTACCAGATTTCTCAAAAGGTAGTATGGAGGTCTCAGATCCAGGTTTTATTAAAACATTTATTAAATAATGTCTTGTTGATGAGCTAATGCTTAAAATGAAAACACAAGTGCTTTTCCTCTGGCATCTGTCAGAGAGTACATCATCCACATATTTAGAACTGGAAGAGATTTCAGAGACCATCTAGTTCAACCATCGAGTTTTACAGATGGGCAAACAAAGGCCAGGAGTTAGATGACTTCCCTCCAGTCACTGAAACAAGCAAAGTGTCAGAAATAAAGTTTGAACCTAGGACGTCTGCCTCTAGAGCCAATGTTTGTCCCATAGGTCACACAGCAAACTTTCTGGTTTTGAAGTAAATAGGAAGCATTTCTATTAATGTGCTTTTACTACAATTCCTACATAATAACTATGCATGTGACCTTAAGAGGACACCCAAAATGCTCTATACATTCAGTTATCCAGGCTTTTTTGCAAGGAAAGGAAAAGATTGAAAGCAGATAAGGAACTGAACTCATTTCTTCCCCGGCGAAAATAAAAAATGAATTGTCAGTTTGAGGAAGGAAGGTAACTTACTTCTCCTGGAATTCAGCTAGTGCCCTCAGTGCTATGGTGGCATCTAATAATCACTTGCACTTTATGAAATAAAATGCATCATTCTGATTTTTTTTAAATGCTAGGACCAGTTCATCTTAAATTAATAAGCTTAATGGTGCCACCTGCTGGGAGAAGAAAGAATAGCTTTTCCCCAGCAGAATAGGTCTTTTTTCTCTGAATTTCAAGCAGGAATCCCTGGACCAGCATTCACATCCCTGGGGTGAAGCAAGCACAACATGCGTTCAGTCCATCTGTGGGCTGACTGCCTCTGGTTGTATTCTCACGAGGATGGAAATGAGTTCATTTGCTTTAGGAAAAAGTCATAAGCTACGTAGCAATGTTCCGTTTTGGTTTTTTCTGGAGTTCCTCCTACCCCCTCTTTCTCATTCATTTATTTTTATTGTTTGTCCTCCTTCTAGGTAACTAGCTCTAAGTGCCTTCCTTATCCTCTACATACCCATCTGGTTTTAGTTGCAAATTTTTCCTCTCTCAACATCAAGTCCCTATTTCTTTTCCTCCCTCCCTTGCCCATCTTGATTTATCAATTAATCAATCAATCAATATTTGACACCTACTATGAATCAGGCACTGATTGGATTTATGTCTTAAACTGGGAATTGATGAAAAAGAATCCACATTTTGCTGATTGACAGTACTTACAGGCATGCTTTTTCTATGCAAAGATCCTGCTTTTCCAAAATTACTTCTGCCCTTTGTGATCAATCTCCACTGTGGACTTCCTTCAATGTTATCTAGTATAAAAATGAATGGAGAATTCAATATTAATAATAATAATAATAATATTCTGTGAAATGACCCTATGTCCCAATATTTGAATTCAATTACAAAAAAGATTGTTTTTATTCATTTGCATAATAGTCCTCACAATATTAAATTCAATAAATAGTAACAGGACAACAATTTATCTTAGGAATTGTCCTATGGGAATTTCATCAAAAAAATGAAGAAAACAAGATTATCACTCATGTTTATATAGCATATGTCTCACAGCATCAAGTATTATTATTCATATTTTTTTACTGATGAGAAAACTGAATTTCAGATTATGTGATTTGTTAAAGGTCATATATCTAGTAAGTAGCTGAGCCAGGACACAAGTCCAAGTTTCCTGACCTTAAAACTAATGATTTTTCCACTAGAGATATGACTATTTAAAGCAAGATTTCAGGAGGTTCCCTTTTGGGGACATACATAGCCCTTAGTGATGCCTGGAGCACCTCTCTTCCTCAATTCTATATCTTACCTAGGAATTTAAGCTAGTGTTCACCCAAATGCCCCAGTTTCAAACAATCAAGAAGCATTTATCAAAAGCTTTCTAATTTGTAGATGCAAAGATAAACATGAAATGGGTCCTTACTTTAAGAAATTTATAAGGAGCTTTTTCTAAAGAAAAATGCCATTTTTCTTGACAAAATTTGGCTAGGTCAAAATTTGGCCCCAAGGATAATAACCTGCTTTACTTTATTTCCACTCCTTCAATAAGTGTATCACTGGTACAATCATTTGTGTGCGCTTGGATGAAGAGGAGAAAATAGCAGTAAATTCAATGGGATCACCTACCATGGATCTGTGACACATCATAATATGTGTGCCTAATCATATCGGGCATTGAACTTTGATCAGCTGGAAGAACAAAAATAAATCTGAACATTTCATTGCCAGCATTCCTCATCTGTCACTGTCCATAGGAAGGCACATCTGCAAATAAATAAGTTATCTTTCTGAAACTGAGTAGAGGGACTGCCTAAATCACGTTCAGAAAACTAGTTAGCTACTCCACACTGACTCTTGGAGAAATACAACTACAGTGTCGGAGATGCTATTAATAAAACAAATGTCACTTATCTGCTTTTTGAACTAAGCAGAAGAAAAGTGAATGGACCCATTAGAAGATCAGGGACAACTGTTTGCAATAAAAAAAATGGCCCAAGAAGAGATTACTTCTAAATGGGATCCCCATTGCCTTAATTTGCTAGGGAAAGAGAAATGTTCAAAGAAGGATTGAGTCATTTGAGATGAAGTGTGGGATAATGGATAGAGCACTAAACTTGGAGTCAAAAAAACCTGAGTTTAAATGTCCCTCAGGAACTTATTAGCAAATAACTAGACCTGTAAGACTTTTAAGATCCTCATTGGTAAAATGGTGATCATAGTATCACCTTCACAGAAGCACAAAGTTAAAAAAAGATAATATATATAAAGCATACTTAAAACTTTAAAGCTCTATGAATGTTACCTATTGTTATTTAGAATTATGACGAGCTTAAAATATGGAAGAAATTAATAGAGGCAGAAGGCAAAAGATTAAGATGAACATATGCATCCAATCCATGCCCATGCATTCTGGTAAAAATGAGGACAGGGCAACTCAAGAAAAGGATTTGATCCTAGATTAAGTGTTTTGCCAGAGAACTTAGAACAGTGCCTGGCACATGGTAGGCATCTAATAACTGTTGATTGATTGATTAATTGATTGAAAACAGACTTCAATAACAACCAAAGTGAAAGCCAGTGTCCAAAGTCAAGGTCATAAGAGTTCCAGTCTTAAGAAAGTTCTTTTCCAACTTTACATGACCAATTTTCCATTGCTTTCTTAAGTACATACCCATATCCCTAAAATCAATTAAATGAGCAGTTAAATCCCTCAGAGTCGTTATTGTGAGCAGTAGAGTCAACACAAGCCTTATAAATGAATCATCTACTAAGCAATCTTTTACCTCATACAGTCCTTACTAGAAAATGTTTGTCAAGAAAAAGGGGAAAAATGAAACTCAGCTATGCTACCTAAGTGCCTCTCAAAGAGACTTCTTTTAAAAGCAGAATTGTAAAATGTCTTTGTGACATCTTTGGTCAAAACTGACAGAGACTGCAGAAGCCATCTTCAGCTTGGCAAAACAATGAACTAAAGTGTTGGACTTGAATTTAGAAAGTTTTGAATTAGAATCCTGCCTCAGACACATACCAATTATGCACCTATGCAGTCATTTAACTTCTCTCAGCTTTGGTTTGCTCATCTTTAAAATGGAGATAAATAATAGCATCTACTTTCTGAGCTGCTGTGAGACTCAAATGATGTTAACATATGTTTAGTACTTTGCAAACTTCAAAACACTCTATAGATGCTAACTATTATTATCATTGTGTAGTTCAAACTCCTCATTTTATACATGAAGGAACTAGAAAGAAGAGAAATTAATCAATTTGCCATAAATCACACAGTAGTAAATAGCAAAGCTGGGATCTGAACCCAGGTTCTTTGATTTCAAATCCAAGGTTAAACTTTACACTGTAGCATGAAAAATGGGGGAGAATATTTTAACCATACTATGTTTTTTATATTTATATTATTTTTGTTGTTGTTCAGTCATTTCAGTCATCTGACTTCACCACCCCATTTGAAATTTGTTTTTTTGGCAAAGATACTGGAGTGCTTTACTCTCTAGTTCATTTTACAGATGAATGATTGAACTCAGGATGATACATTTTCCTAACTCCAGCTTTATCTACTGCACCTCCAAACTGTCCATTTTATACTATAGCCAGAGCCTTAATGATAAACATGGTTTCTAAAAGAAAGGCTCCAAAAATCTAAAACTAAATTGAAAAATATTGTTAAAAACCTATAACATGAGCCAGAGAATTTAGTAGAATTCTTTGATGTAATTGTGGTTCCATGAAGTCTTTGCCCAAAATAGATTATGAAAGAATTTGAAGTCCAAGAAGACTCCTGCTCTCTATTATCCAATATACTGCATAATCTAGTCCCACCTTCCCTACACATCCTTCTACCCCCCTATTTTTCAATATATACCTTCCACTCCAATCATGAAAATTAACCACCAACCAAGAATTTATAAAGTTCCTACTATATGTCAATAATATAATCAATCTCCTTCATATCCCCCAAAATATTCTACTTGAATTACCAATTCTTTGGTAATTCATATTTCTCATTCCTGGAAGTTTTCCTTCAAAAAATTACCCAGTAATCTCAATACTATTTAGATTCAGATTAATTTAATGGCCAACCTTTTCCAGAGGACTAATGGAGGAAAAAATATATCCTCCCTTCTGGTAGATAAGTAATTCTAGAAATGTTCCATACATTTAAATGGCTAATGTGTTTGCTTATTTTGTTTAGCTGCTTTTCTTTATTATAAGAAGGGATTCTATTTGGATGGGGTGGTTATTCAGAAGTGATATAAAACCAAAAATAAAAGCACGGATAAAATATTTCCAATTGATAAACCCTACATAGACAAATTGTGGAATAAAAGGAATAGTGCTGAAAGAGACATTAGAGATCATCCATGCGAACCCTTTTCATTTTACCTATGAGGTAACTGAGGCACAGAAAGGGAAGTTGGTTGGTGCAGTGAACAGTATTCAACTTGGAATCCAGAAGATCTGATATAAGGCACTTAATGCTTGGATGACACTGGTAACATGACTTTCAACCTCATCCATAAAATAAGGATAATAAGTACTTCCCTTGCAGGATTGTAATGAGGATTAAATGAGATAACTTGCTAAAATGCTTTGCAAACTTTAAATTTTTGTGTAAATGCTGGTTATTATTATTATTATTAATGGTTATAATGAAGATTATTGTGGTTGTGGTGATGATGATGGTAGTGATAGTGGAATTAGTGATGATAGAAATTGTCTCAGGTCACACAGATAGTAAATGGCAAAGTGGGGATTTGAACATATCCTCTTGATTCAAATCCAGAGCTCTGTTCTTCCTATGCTTCAAAATGAAATTCAAATCTCATAGTCTCTATTCTTGACTACCTAGTATAATCAGAGCCACTGTGAGCCAAAATGGTGACTGAAGCAATTGGAATTGAAGAAGGATAATGTCTCAGAGGACAGACTGACCTTGAGTGGACTCAGTATTTTGACAGGATCCTACCTCCATGATAGTTTACAGCAATGTCCCATTAGCCCTTTGGTACTTACAACTTTGGAAAAAGTGAATTCTCCTTCCTCTGCACTTCTGGGAGACTTATGGCCTAGACCATGCCTTTGGGACAATTACGTGCCTTTATATCATTGTTAACTGGTTCATACTTTCATGTTCTTCCCAAATCAATTTCCTTGAAGGTAGAGTTTGTTACCTTATATTTTGTGTATAGTCCCAAGAAACCTACTTCAGGGCTTTATAGATAGTAGACACAATGTGTGTCAACCCATTAGAATGAATTGAATTGGCCAGTATTCAATTAATTCTGGAACAAATGAATGTCTTGGCAAGATGATCGGTAAAGACTGATCTACAGGTAGTTAAAACATGTGGCTTTACCACATCCTGGCACCGACTGAATATGTAAGCTCATCCCGGTCTTTGGCATTTAGCCTCTACAAATTCCCAATGCATTTGTAACTGCTCATAAACTCCAAGTGACCCAGGATATTAAGGTGGATTAAGGAAGGCTATGCATGTCACTCCTTAGATGGGATTTTGAAAAGATGCTGAGTTTTATGATTGTGGAGGATGTTTGCAGCAGAAACATTTGTTTTCCAAACTGCTCTTTGGTGCTAGAGTGAATTTCCTCTAACTGAAAGTGGCCATTTATCTGTTTTATCAAGTTTCCTCTCAGCAAAGAGTGCAGGGATTTTATGGGGGTCAGAGGGAAGAGCAGGAGAGGGAGGTGGAAAATTCAACATGTTCCCATGGCCATGTTGACCTTGAGATAGATGTTCCATCTGCCTTCATGAAATTCCTTTAATAGTCAACAAAGCTTTTCATCCTACTTTTTTGTCAGCTTACTAAAAAAATAAAAATAAAAGGCAAATGACCTTATGAAAGGAAACGTGCCAGAACTCAAACTCACTAATATTAAGGTGTAAATTACCAATATCAGAGTCTTACTAGGAGTAGACTTTGATACAGAAAGTTCCCTGATATCTAAAAAGAAGTACAAAATTCTCTGGCATTTAAAGCCTTTTGTAATGTGGCTCCAACCTTTTTTCCCATACTCATGATATATTATTCCTTTTCAAGAACCCTGTAGTCAAATAAGAAATAATTAAATAACATTAAAGAAAATTGATAAGACATGTATGAATTGATGAGAGTATAGGGAATAGAACTAAGAAAATAATTTATATTTAATGATAGTATATAGCAAAGTAACTTTTCAAGACTTTAGTATTCTGATCAATAACAAAGATAATGAAAAATCATGATTCTGGAGAATCAAAGATTAAGCATCTAGACACTTCCTAAAAAGAAACATGAGGGAGTCAGGTTGCAGAAGGAGATGTGCATTTTTTTGAATATAGCTATAACAGAATTTGTTTTGTTGGCTATGCATGTTTGTTAGGAGAATTTTTTCCTTTTATCTTTTCCTCTCTAACCTTCTTGCTCCTCCTTATATTCAATAACATGCCATCCTTCACATTTGCACCAGCTGGCTCTCATGCTTAGGATGCATTTTTTTTAGAGTTCCTTGAAATTTCAACTCAAAGACCACCTCTAATGCAAAGCAATTCCTGATGTTCTAATTTCTAGGGCCTCTCCCCATCATGGCTTTGATAATTATAGCACTTAACATAAGGTCATTGTGAGAATCAAATGAGATCTTATGTGTCTTATGCTTCACAAACCTTAAAGAACTAAATCAAAGCTTATTATTAGTAATTTTTATTTTATTGACCACAAGGAACTTTATAAGTGTTTATTAAAGAGCTACTCCTTACTGGTATTCTACTAGTGCAGGAGATAGTCATGGAGTTTTTATCATTTATTTAATTTATTTATTTTTATTATTATTTATTTATTCTTCAAGGTTTTTGGGTTTTGTTGTTGTTGTTTTTGCTTTTTTGTGTGTGTTTTTCTTGTGTGTGTGTGTGTGTGTGTGTGTGTGTGTGTGTGTGTGTAGGTGGGTTTTTTGTTTGTTTATTTATTTTTGCTGAGGCAATTGGGGTTAAGTGACTTGCCCAGGGTCACACAGCTAGGAAGTGTTAAGTGTCTGAGGCCACATTTGAACTCAGATCCTCTTGACTTCAGAGCTAGTGCTCTATCTGATATATTACCCACAATTACAAGTCTCAGAGGCAAAATTTGAATTCAGAGTATTTTCATTCCAATTCCAACCACTGCTCCACACTGTACTTAACATGCCTGACTCTACTCCTGGACTTTCAGGGAGAAAGTCTTAAATAGCTCCAAGTTATTCTCCATCATAATGTGTGTGGGATCCTCAGGCCTCTGTAGGAATTTGGGAAGTGGGGAGAGAGGAAGGTACTGAAGCTATTAAGGTATCCATGCCTCCCATAGTGCCTTACACAGAACAGTATTCAATAAATAACTCTGAATGAGTGAATGAATAAAGAAACTGCAAGCTATGAGTCTATAGCTACCTTGAAAATGGCAGTCTAAAGAGTTAAGGCAGTTAATAAATTCAGAAGCATCCAGAAGCCTGGCACATGTTCCACTCAGAGGGAACACTGAGATTCCCAGGAGAGAAACATTTTATTCCTCATGCTGGCTTTATCTGGAGGCAAAACTGTTGTGTTGAAAAATGAGGAAGGCTTCCCCTGAAATATGCAGCATGAGTTATTATCACAGAGGAGTCTTCCCAGAGAGCAAGGGCACAGAGTGTGTTCCCCTGCCGTTGTTGCCACTTAATGAGGCTGTGCCTGGCAATGAGGCATAAAGCCAAACATGGCAGCATGAGGCACAGCCCATTTTCTAGGGAGGGACATGATAGACCTCACACAGACTGGGCACTTCTACTTGCTTTGCTCACTATGATTTAGAGTGGCTCTTGATGAATGATTTCTCTCTCCAGTTGCAAGACCCAGTGAGAAAACTTAAAATGAAAAAAGGCTAAACCAGACTCCTCAATTTGGGGAGTAAAGATTCCAGGGAGTCTCTATTACATGGCAGTCCCCAAGGGAAGAATATGATATAATTGGCTAAAAACTCCCAGAATTTACTAGAAAGAAACTAGATTTGATGTTAGAACTTGGGTTCATAGATAAAGGAGTTAAAAGGAATTGAGTCCAAAACAGCAGCTTTGCCTCCAGATATGAAGAACATAATGCTTCTCTCCCGGGAATCTTAGTATTCCCTCTAATGAGAATATACATATAAGATTCTAATAGCTCTAAATTTTTTAATTATCATAACACTTCATCCTCAGCCTTCATTTTATAAATGCAAAGACTGAAATTTCAGTGATTTGCCAAGCTTAAGAAGTAATATTTGAACCAAAGTTTTCTGACTCAACTATACAATAAACTCCATTTCTGCCACTTGCTACCTATGTGACTTCAGACAAACTACTTAGTCCCAGTTTGCTCATATATAAAACATTAATGTTGGATGAGTTGACTTCTGACCTTCCAGATCTAAATACTATAATCCTAGGTTTTATTGGGTAGATTCAAAAATATATACTCAAAGATAATTCTTAGTAATTTATCTAATTACTCAGAAAGTAACTATTTACTCTAAAGAAAAATAGAAATTCCAAAATTACCAATGTTTTGCAATGTCATTTACTCCAATTTTCAAAATATGCTAATGACTGGGGTTAAGGGTTTGCTCTAAATGGAGATAGCCATTTTTATTATGGCTAGTGAGTGATAGTTGCTGCTGCTCCAAGTATTATTTCTTGACATCAGAAAGGAGAAGCTATTCATTAAGTTGTTCCTTGATTGATAGATGAAAAGGATACCTAGTCATAAGAAAGGTTCTCACTTTCTCCTGCATGTGGAAGAAAGTGACCCAAAGAGAGAGAAGGGCCATTCAAATCGGCCATTTCTGAGCTCCTAATAAGCTTCATAAATTGATAATTTTGGACACATTAGCATACAAATTATTCCTATTGCAGGAAATACCAGTTGTTGAGCTGCTGAAAACCACCAGAATTTCATTGGGTCATAATTTTGCTTTAATAGTGAGAAAATTCTTGTTGACTTTCAGAACCCTCTTTTATTATTCAGAAAGAAAAACAGAACTTGACTTGCCAGGGTAATTTGAATTTCCTGGTAATAAAGTTTAGAGGGAGGATTGAAAATTTCCAGCTTTACAGAATCTCAGAAACTAAGGTTTGCATAGTAAAATAAAAATTGATTGATTGAAAGACAAGGGTGTCCCATTTCCAACTATAATGATTATTTGAGCTCACTTATAACTCAGTTCCAAATGCCCAAAATTGGCTCTGAATTATATTGATAGGACTGAAAAAGTCCAGATGGAAGGGACTTCAAAATCCATTTAATATGAGTCCATTTTACAGATGAGGATACTAAATCTCAGAGATATTTTACAAATTGGCCAAAAGCACATAGTAAGAAAAAGAGGTCATATTTGAACTCAGGTCTTATGAATTCAAAGACAATGTGTCATTCTATGTTTCAAACTATCTCTGTCCTTTCTTTTTGACATTTTTCTTTGAAAAAAAATGTAATATTTAATGTTCTAAATCATCTAGTTGTTTACTGCTTTAAAAAAAAGCAAAACCTTGTAGCTAGGTTTTTAAAAAAATCTTTAATATGTTTTTTAAAATTTTCTAAGTTGTTATTTATTTATTTTTAACATTTTTTTTCTTTTTAAATTCTGGGTTTTATATTCTCTACTTCCTTCCCACTCCTTCCCCACCTACTGAGAAGTCAATCACTATGATATCAATTATACATGTGAAATTATGCAAAACATTTCCACACTAACCATATTTTTTAAAAAGCAAGAAAAATAAAGTTATATTTCAATTTTCTCTCAAAGTTCATCAGTTCTATCTAGACTGATAGCATTTTTCTTCACGAATTCTATGGAATTTTTTTTAGATAATTGTACTGATTGTATTGATCAGAATGGGCAAGTCTTTCACATTTGATTACCATTACAATATTGCTGTAGTTGAGCACAATAATCTCCTGTTTCTCTCTTCACTTTGCCTCAGTTCATCTAAGTCTCATCATGTTTTTCCTCAAATCACTCCTTTCATCATTTCCCATAGCACAATAGTACTTTATCACAATTATATGCCACAACTTGTTTAGTCATTCCCCAACTGATGAGTATCCCCTCAATTTCCAATTCTTTGCCACTACAAAAAGTAGCTGCTATAAATATTTTGTGTGTATATGTGTGTGTGTACATTATGTATATATATATGTGTGTGTGTGCATATAAACTATATATGTATATATACAGAAGTATAAATATATTTTTCCTTTTTCTTTAATCTCTCTGAGATACAGACCTAGAATACCTAGAAGTGGTATTGCTAAGTCCTCTTTCTCCTGTTCCTTCTCCTCTTCTTTCTCCTTCCCTTTTCCTTCTCTTCCTCCTCCTCCTTCCTTCTTCTCTTTATCCTCCTTTCCTCCTTCTCTTCCCTCTTTCACTCCTCTCTCTCTGTCTCTGTCTCTCTCTCTTTCCTTTCTTTAAAAAATAAAATGAAAATAATAATAAACATCCCCCTCTTATTTCCTTATTGAATAAGTTTTTATATACAATTATGTATATGTGTATGACACACAGATGTGTATATGTATATATTCTTTCTTCTTTCAAACAATTCTGCTGAAAGTAAGGTTCAAATCTTTTCTGCCACCACCTTCTATATTTCCTTTCACATTCAAAAAGCTCTTCCTTATGCACTTCCTTGACATGAGAAAATCTTCCTCTTTCTACCACTCTTTTTCTCAACCTGATACTTCCCTTTTTCCTACCTTATTTTTTAAGATAATTTCATGCAATTGACTTATGTCTTTGCTCTCTACGTAAATTCCTTTTAACTGTCCTTTAACTTGTGTAAGACTAAAGTCTTAGGATTTAAATATATTATCTCCCCATATAGGAATGTAAACAGTTTAACTTCATTAAGGCACTTAGGATTAGTTAACCATGTTTAACTTTTTATGTTTCTCTTGAGTCTTATGTTTGAATATCAAACTCTACCCAGCTCTGATCTATTTTTCCCCTTAAAGGGGAAAATATACTCAGTTTTGCTTCACAGGTGATTCTTGGACAGAATGGTTACATTAACTCTATTGCTACATACTTGTGGGTTACAATTCTAGGGTGAAGAGGAGAACTGGAGATTGGTCATAAGGAAGCAGGGGTCCCTGGTTACAGTTATAAGGCAAAGAGAGTGCTAAGCTTATTACTCTCAGTGTCTAGGAGGGGAATGTTGAAAGAATTCAACTGTGTTGCCTCTAATCCATCTTGACTCCACCTCTTGATTTTTATATATTTTGAAAGTGCTTGAATTTGTTCTTTGGGTTTAAGTCTTTGTGTGCATATGTGCATTTTACTGATGCCGAGTCACCAAAATATTGATGTTTTTAGTCTGCTAATTAACACACTGTTGCCTAATTACCTGCTGTTTCATTACTTCATTGTTATAATGGCAAGAGGATTTTTTTTCCTGTGTCCAAAACACAAATTCTACTGCTTGACTACCCTGCAATCTGCCATGTATACCTCCATGCCAAGGTGTACTAAGTAACTAAATAAACCACTAGCTAGCTCAACAGAGATCAGTTCATAAGCTCTTCTTCCTGTGTCAGACACCACCAATCTGGGAGTGACCTTGCTTTCATGGCAATTTGCCCAATTCACCTATTTAAGCTGTTTTCCTGCAAACATAGTGCTTTACTTTACTAAACCTTTCTTCCCCTGACTTTATCCTCCTGAGTGATGATTCATCATTCCAGATTTTAATGAGAAGTAGTTTGCTAGAATGGACAGAGAGTTGGATTTAGAAAGTAAGGTAAAGATTTGTTATTTAACAATCAGCTCTCTAAAAAGAAAATTTACTCTGAATAAACTTCCAATTTAATCTACATTACTAATATTCTTTTATCACTTTCAAAAATCTTACACAATCAAAACAACAAACCAAGTCTTGAATTGTAATGCTTTCCCATTTGTAAGATACACACACACACACACACACACACACACACACACACACACAGAAAATTTAACAAACAATTCCTGTGACCTGTTTGGAACTGGCTCCAACATATCTCTGGACAATGAATTTGTGTTTGAAACTCAGTTCTGTTCTTTATTATGTTTGTGACCTTGCTATGTCATTTCATTTCTCTAAATCCCTATTTCCTTTTCTATAAAATGAGAGGGTTTAGATCAATTATTCTAAATTCCTTTCAACTCTGAACACAGGAATTTCTAACAAGTAACGTTCAAGAAAAAGTACTGTTATTATCACAATGTTTTACAAAAGAAAAGTGGAAGAAAATTTAGATTTGGAAGAGGCCACAGGAGCCAACTAGGAGACTAGTTCTAAATTTTTTTGTCAATGAGACCTAAGTTAGATATGAGACATTTCCCAATGGGTTTAAGAGTAAATTAAATCAATAGTGCCTATTTTGCTGAAGCTTATATGCTGAATGTCCAAGAAGTCTTAGTGTAGCCTTAGGCTAATAAAATTTTAAAATTGCACTAAGATTTATGGGTCCCTTTATATGTTGCTAATGATGACAATATGAAAACTTTTAGAATTTTATGCTACTGATTCTTTTTTTATTGTTGGTATTGTTTATTAATTATCTTAAATTGACAGTTATGACAGAGGAAGACACTTAAATTATGGGGGACTGAAAAAGACTTTTTTATTATTATAACTTTTTATTGACAGTACATACGCATGGGTAGTTTTTTACAACATTATCCCTTGAACTCACTTCTGTTCCGATTTTTCCCTTCCCTCCCTCCACCCCCTCCCCTAGATGGCAGGCATTCCCATACATATTAAATATGTATAGTATATCCTAGGTACAATATATATGTGAAGAACCGAATCTTATTGTTGTTGTTGCAAAGGAAAAATTGTATTCAGAAAGTAAAAAATAACCTGGGAAGAAAAACAAAAGTGCAAAGAGTTTACATTCATTTCACAGTGTTCCTTTTCTGGGTGTGCCTGATTCTGTCCATTTTAATCAGTTGGAACTGAATTAGATCTTCTCTTTCTTGAAGATATCCACTTTCATCAGAATACATCCTCATACTGTATGGTTGTTGAAGTGTATAATGATCTCCTAGTTCTGCTTGTTTCACTCAGCATCAGTTGATGTAAGTCTCTCCAAGCCTCTCTGTATTCATCCTGCTGGTCATTTCTTATATAACAATAATATTCCATAACATTCATATACCACAATTTACCCAACCATTCTCCAACTGATGAACATCCATTCATCTTCCAGTTTCTAGCCACTACAAAAAGAGCTGCCACAAAATTCTTGTGGTCCCTTTCCCTTCTTTAGTATTTCTTTGGGATATAAGCCCAGTAGTAGCACTGCTGGGTCAAAGGGTATGCACAGTTTGATAACTTTGGGGACATAATTCCAGATTGCTCTCCAGAATGGTTGGATTCCTTCACAACTCCACCAACAATGCATCAATCAATGTAACAATCTAGTTTTCCCGCATCCCTTCCAACATTCATCATTATTTTTTTCATGTCATTTTAGCCAATCTGACAGGTGTGTAGTGGTATTTCAGAGCTGTCTTAATTTTCATTTCTCTGATCAATAGTGATTTGGAACACTCTTTCATATGAGTGGAAATAGTTTCAATTTCTTCGTCTTAGAATTGTATGCTCATATCCTTTCACCATTTATCAATTGGAGAATGGCTTGATTTCTTATAAATTAGAGTTAATTTTCTATATATTTTGGAAATGAGGCCTTTATCCAAACCTTTAACTGTAAAAATGTCTTCCCAGTTTGTTGCTTCCCTTCTAATCTTGTTTGTATTCGTTTTGTTTGTACAAAAGCTTTTAAATTTGATGTAATCAAAGTCTTCTATTTTGTGACCAATAATGATCTCTAGTTCTCCTTTGGTCACAAATTCCTTCCTCCTCCACAAGTGTGAGAGGTAAACTATCCCATGTTCCTCCAATTTATTTATGATTTCATTCTTTATGCCTAAATCATGGATCTTATCTTGGTAGATGGTTTTAAGTGTGGATCCATGATCAATTTCTGCCTTACTATGCTACTAATTCTTAACCTGAAATCCAAAGATAGATTTCAAGAGGAATTTGTGACTTTAGATGGGAAAAAAAATAACATTATTATTTTAATATCACTGGTTTTCTTCAAGATCCCATGGATTTTATCTCATGCATTTAAAAACATTTCTCTGAGAAGAGGCCCTTAGATATCACCAAACTACAAAAGGGCTCCATCTCTGTGTCTGTCTCTCTCTCTCTGTCTCTGTCTGTCTGTCTGTCTGTCTCTCTCTCTCTCTCACTCACACACACACACACACACACACACACACACACACACACATAAATAACCTCTTATTAGTTTTATATGCATCTTTCCTAAGTCCTCTAGCCTTACTTTACCCTTGCTGACTTCCAAGGAATATAGTATATTCTACATGGTCCTGTTATATTATAATAATAATTAAATGTACTATCTCTCTTTTTTAAAAAAAATCAATATATCATTCATACCTTTCTCTCCTCTATAGAAAGCACAATGAACTTTTTTTCCCTTAAAAAACTAGCCTTAGTATTATGCTCATTATCCAAAGCAATCTGAAGGAAGGAAGGAAGGAAGGAAGGAAGGAAGGAAGGAAGGAAGGAAGGAAGGAAGGAAGGAAGGAAGGAAGGAAGGAAGGAAGGAAGGAAGGAAGGAAGGAAGGAAGGAAGGAAGGAAGGAAGGAAGGAAGGAAGGAAGGAAGGAAGGAAGGAAGGAAGGAAGGGAGGAAGGAAGGAAGGAAGGGAGGGAAGAAGGGAGGGAGGGAGGGAGGGAGGGAAGAAGGGAGGGAAGAAGGGAGGGAGAGAGGAAAGGTAAACTCATTGCTTAATTTTCTGAATCTAGGATCAGCCAAACTGAATCTTACTCATTTGTTTTCAGTATTGTGGTATGGTGTGACAATTTCCCAAATGACTACCACAAAATTAACTAGGAAATCAAAAGCTCTTGAGTTGTAGTCCTTTGATTCTATAAATAAGTGCAATTAGTTCAGACATTGTTATCCTGGTGGGAAGGTTGAATAAAGAATACAGTCATAGATTTAGTACTGGAAGAGACCTTACATATCATTTAGTCTTATCCCTTCATTTTACAAATGAAAATTCTGAAACTCAGATTACTAAAGTTATTAATCCAAGGTCACACTTGTGGTAAATGGCAGATCTAGGTTTCAAACTCAGGTACCTGACTTTATTAGGTACATTGTTGCAAAGTCTGGAAAACTATTCATTTAAAAATTTTTTCTGTAGTATTTTATTTTTCTAGTGTAAAGATAATCTCCAACATTCATTTTTGTAAGACTTTGTGTTCCTCCCTTACCTCCCCCTCCCTAAAGCAGCAAGCAATTTGGTATAGCTTAAATATGTGCTATTCTGTTAAACATATTTCCATATTTGTCATGCCATGCAAGAAATATCAGACTAAAACGGAAAAACAAAAGAAAGAAAATAAAAAACTAAACAAACAAAAGGATGAAAATACTATGCTTTGGTACACAGTCTTCATAGTTCTCTCTCTCGATGTGGATGGTTCTTTGCATCATAAGTCTAAAGGAATTGCCTTGAATCACCTCATTGTTGAGAAGAGCCAACCCATCATAGTTGATCATCACATAAATTTGCTGTTCTACAGTGTTCTATGGGTTTAATTCAACATCAGCTCACGTTAAGTCTTTCCAAGTTTTTTTCTGAAATCAATCTATTTGTCATTTCTTATAGAACAATAATATTCCATTACATTCATATACCATAATTCATTTATCCACTTACCAATTGATGGGCATCCACTCAGTTTCCAGTTCCTTCCCACTACAAAAGGGGCTGCTACAAACATTTCTGCACATGTGGGTCCTTTTCCCTATTTTATGATCTCTTTGGTATATTAGATCCAATAAACTAATCATTTTTTATTAATTTGATTTCAAAGTTATTATGTACACAATTCTGTTTCTTGAACAAAAACAGGACTCATTAAAAATGATATAAAGAATGATATCACAAGCAAAGTAGGAAAGCATGGAAAATTTTACTTGTCAGATCTATGGAAAAAGGGAATAATTTATGAATAAACAAAAGATGGAGAGCATTATGAATTATAAAATGAATAATTGTTTATAATAAATTTAAGGTTTGTACAAAGCCAATACAGCCAAAATTAAAAGAAAAGTAGATAACTAGGGAATGGAGGTGGAATTTTACAGCAAGTTTCTCTGAGAGAGGCCTCATTTCTCAAATATATAGAAAGAACTGAATCAATCTGTAAGAATCCATTCCCTAATTGACAAATTGTCAAATAATATGAACAGGCAATTTTTAGAAAAAATCAAAGCTATCTATAGTCATTTGAAAATTTGTTCTAAATTACTATTAATTAGATAAATGAAAATTAAAATAATTCTGAAGTAACATCTCACATCTATCCAATTGGGTAACATAACAGAAAAGGAAAATAGCAAATGTTGGATTCAAGGAGAAAAAAAATTGGACATTAATGCACTTTTGATGGAGCTATGAACTTATCCAACCATTTTGGAAAGAAATATAGAACTATGCCCAAAGAGCTATAAAACTGTGCATACCCTTTGATCCAGAAATACCAGTATGAGGTCCATAATCCATAACCCAAAGAGATCAAAGGAAAATGAAAAGAACCTGTAAGAAGAAAAATATTTATAACAGCTTTTTTTGTGATAGCAAAGAATTGAAAATTAAGAGTATGCCAATGAATAAAGGAAGGATTGAATGAGTTGTGGTATATGATTCTGATGGAATATTATTATGTTATAAGAAATGATGAGCAGAATACTTTCAGAAAAACTTGGGAAGACTTACATGAGCTGATGCAGAGTAAATGTAAGCAGAACCAGGAGATAATGTTGTATATAATAATAGTAATATTGTGTGATGATCAACTGAGAATGACTTTGCTATTCTCAGCAAAACAGTGATCTACAATTTCCACAAATCCACAATTTCAAAGAATTTATGATGAAAAATGTTATTCATCTCTAGTGAAAGAAATGCTAGAATTGAATATAAATTGAAGCATACTGTTTTCTACTTTATTTTTCTTGGGATCTTTTTGGTCTCCATTTTCTTTTGCAACATTGCTAAAATAGAAATATTTTGCATGACTACACATGTATAATCTGCATCATATTGTTTGCCTTCTCAAGAAGGTGTGAAGAAAGTAAAAAAAAAAATTGGAGCTCAAATTTTTGAAAAGCAAATTATTTTACACATAATTGAGAAAAAATATTTTTTAAAGTAACTAAAGTCTTTTTTTAATTACAGAAATAGAAATAGATGAGTATTATGGAAAGATCAAGGATGAAAAGTGACCTGCAAGAGTGTTCCTCTTAGAAGAGTAAAAATAGTAAAAAAAAGGCCTTTAGCACAATGGGCCAAGTTGTGATCATTGCCAACAGTTTCAGAGGATGAGTGAATATGGATGGGTTGCTATCTACAACATTAAAAGAAGCTCCCAAGATGATGTTGATAATCAACTAATAATAATTAATTGATTGGTAATAATAATAATATCCAATGTTTATATAATGCTTTAAGCTTTGCAAGACAAAGTTTTATCTTGTCACTTATTTATTTCCAGTTGCCACATATTTATTTATGAAAACTCAAAACAGATTCAGAAGAGAATGACTAGGATTAAAAGTGTTTAAAAACTATGCCAAAGGAAGAATGGCTTAAAAAATTAGGAAAAGAGAAGGCTTGGGTGAACTATGAGAAATGTATTAAAATGTCTGATCAGATCTTCTATGGAAACAGAATTCAAATCATTCTGTAATGTTTCAAAGGACAGAATTAGGACCAATGGTAGCAAAAAGCAGAACTCAGCTCAATTCTAAGAACTCCCTAACAGAGCTGTCAGGTAAATAGAAAGGAGCTGTTTTATGAATTGAGATAACTGAAAAACTTCAAGCAAAAGCTCAATGACCACTTGTCAAAATGAAGTAGAGGAAATATATGAAGAGTAATTAGAAAATGCTTGCTCATCCACCAGAATCCAGTAAATGTTTCCACAAAGTAATGCTATGAATTTCTTTTCATCTCTTCCATTAAATTTTCATGCCTCGAAACTTATTTCTAGGAAAGGTACCTGTTTTGTCACTAACTGTTTAGCTTTGGGAAAAGTAACAAAGTCCACTGGATCCATAACTTTATGAATCTCTAAAAAGCAAATATTTGAGTTGTGATCTTCATCCCCCAATGTATAAGAGCTATTTTACATTTGGAAGAAAGGAATAGTTTAATTGAAATATAAGGTGTTTCTGTGAATAGAGATATAGGGCCTTTCATTGTTGAGTATTGTCAAATTATCAAGGACAAAACACAGGCCTTAAACATACACAACACACACACACACACACACACACACACACACACACATATACACACACACACACACACACAACATCCTACTCCTACTCAAATTCCAGATTAAGCAGAAGTTAAGGGCTGGCAACATAAGTACCCAATATGCATAGTACCAAAAGCAATTCAGTCTTAAAAGACAAATCTTCAAATGACTAATTTAACATCTTTTGCCAATTGAAGTCATACCTCTCCTAAAAGCCTGGAGAGTAACTTTATGCTTCATATACTCTATAACTCTTAAGTATTTAACAACTGAAGACCCTGGTTCTTGGTGTTCCATTTCTATTGAATCGCTGAATCCTATTTCCTTTGCCTTAGAAAATAGCCCCCAAACCAATTTCTCCTCTGAAGAGAAAGACATAACCGTCCTTACATGAGAAACAAGCACTGGAGCTGGGCTTCTGATGAGACTTTTTAAAAGATGGATTATCCTTTTCATCCCAAGAGGGCATTATCAAAAGCCTTAAAAGACGGATCTTACTGAAGGTGTCGGGCAATGAAAGAAGGGTCTACCCAGGTCAGAGTTGGAGCTTGCAATTGACTCCATCTTCTCCAGGGGAACAAGGATTGTAGTTTTTCTCAGAAAACACAGATTTTTTTTTCTCATCTACTTCTTCATGGTTTTGAAACACAGAAGAAATACTTTATCTCCAAGGCCACAAGTTTGATGAGAATTGCAATAGTATTCAGTCTACACTGGATATTAAATAATTGTTGGTATTAAGACATATGTCTCAGAAAACCTGAGACAAAGATGAATTCTGAACCATAACATCAATTCCAAAGCTTAGCACTGTACTTGGCACACAGTATGTGTTTAATAAATGTTTATTGAATTAAATGGAGTTGAAATAATTCACTGAAGGGTACCTTTAGAAATTAGTAATTAATACAAATAAGTGCCAGATAAGCACTTTACAAATATTATTTCATTTGAGAGCCATAACAACCCTATGAGATAAGTGCTATCACGGTCCTCATGTTACAATTAAGGAAACTGAGTCAGAGAGGTAAAATGGCTTACCCAGAGCCATAAAATAGATTAAACTCAAATTTGAACTGACTTCACACTTACTGTGGATCAATCCCTTTATTCTAGTGGTCCCCTTATTCTAGTAGTACCAGGCTGAGAAGTCCAGTGCTATATTTAGATGAGAAATGGCTATATGGTTATATAGCTTTAGTTCTTTCAGATTGAACAAATGTTCTTATAACTCAGCAACACAAGAATAGCACAGAACAGAGAGAAAAGATATTGAAATTATATGTATATAATTGCTATTCTAATATAAGCATTTCTTCTTAAAAATCATCTCAGGGATAAGATGTGCAAATACTTATTTGCATAATAATTTGGGTTGGGGGGAGTTCTTTGAGTATTTAGTAGTTTCTAAAAAACAGGTTCAGCCAAACAAATGAGATACAAGATTTGTTCAATATTTCATGTTTTGGGGTGTCTTATTTTTGTGAGATAAAACCAAGAGATGATGGACAGGAAAAGGCACATTTTACAAAGGCCAAGGTATTTGTTTGTTGGTTATGATTCTATAACTAAAGGTGAAATGGCACTATCAAAAGAGAAATGACCTCAAAGCAAGGAATGTTCAAGTTCTTCTCCTAACACATACTGGCTATGTGAACTTGTTTCAATCACTTGGCCCCTCAGTACTACTATACAAATCTTTTAAGATTATACATTTACAAAGAAGCTGCTTGCCTGAATTGGTAGAAGGAGTTTCTTCATTTGAGAGTTCCCAAGATTCATTAAATCTCAGGATCAGTCCCTGTATCAGCAGAATATTCTTGACAATCAGCAATTGTTTCAACAAATTTAAAAGACATTTATTAAGCAGAAATTATGTAGTAGGTTCTATGCTGGACAAAGGGGATTTCCAATTCAGTTCAATTATTAATGCCTACTATATACCACAAAATGTATTAAGCACTAGGGATACAAAAAGTGGCAAAATATAATCTCTCCACACTATTTAGAAACCCAATCTAGCCCTAGACTTCACAACTCCTTCCAGATCCTCCACTTATAGAGACTGACACAGCTATTATCTCATTCCTCCCTGGGCTAAGTCCTAGACTTTCTCTACTATCAGCATCCCATCCTTACTTTAAGCTTTTGTCTGTAGAATAGAAATTTCTTGAGGGTGGGGAATATCTTTCATCTAGTATTTATATTCCCACCACTTAACCCAGTGCCAACCAACGATCACTATCCATAAGCCTTGCTCTAATGAGCTTGCCCAAGATATTATCTCCACCATTCTTGGCCATTCACCCAATAAGGAAAAATGTTTTTAGCATGTGTCCATGAGATATATTATTATTTATTATATATTACTAATATTTATATTAAATGATAGTATATATTATATATTATGTTATTTATTATTAATATACACTTTTTATTATTTGATTGTTTCAGATGTGTGACTTCAGTACTATGCCCATAACTATATGCATTACAAAACTTACATAAGCAAAGTAGAAATTTTAAAAAAGAAGAGATAAATATGAAATAATATTTGATCTTATAGTCAATAGGAAGTCATCAGATTTTATTGAATAGGGATATGTACATACACTTTAGTAAAATGTCTTGGACAACTGTAGGGAGGATAGGTTATGGAAAGAAGAGACCAAATTCCAGCAGGTCATTTAAAAAACTATTATAATATTCTGGGTGAGAAGAAATAAGGGCCTGGACTAAGAGGTAGTTGAAGAAAGAAGAGAGAGAATAGGTTGAGATGAGAGGAGGGAAAACAAAGAACTAAAAAAAAATATTCCAAAGTTTAAAGCTTTGGAGAATTATAGGATTGTAGTACCATTAAAAATGTAGATATTAGGGGGGGAAGGATTGGTTTAGGGGAAAGATGCTTAGTTCCATTTTAGGGCTATTGAGTTTGAAATGTTGAGTGGCAAACATTCAGATGGAAATACCCAGCAGGTAGATAAAAACATGGAAGTGGATCTCTGAGCAGAGGTTCTAGTAAAGGTAAACATTTGATAGTCATCTACATAGGGGTGATAATTGACAAGGACATCTGAGAATGTCCTCATCAGCTTGACAGCAGGGAAGTGGATGGAACCACCAGCTGGGTCTAGGAAAGTGACAATTACTCATTGACCTTAGAATATATCTGTTATCTCAGTTTTACCAAAGAGCTGGGAGGCAAGGGATGTCCACAAAGAATCATAAGTTTGGAAAAGAAAAGTAAAGTCAGTCTGAGAGGATCCATGCAGAGAGAAGGAGAAAAGTTTGAGGACTGAATCAATAACCACAGAATTCTAGTTCTTGTAGTTCTAAATCATATAATTCTGATTCCTATTGAAAAGTTTCAAGATTTGGAAAAGATTTTAGAGATTACCTATTATAATCTCCTCATTTTTCAGAGGAATCAACTGAGTTCTACAGTGATTTGAGAAGCATGCTCAAGGTCCTGCAGGTAAAGTATCAGAGCCAGGGTTTGAGCTGGTTTTCCACATAATGACATAATCATTCTATCTGGCTAGTGAATTTGCTCCAAGAAAATCAACAAGGATAGAAAAACTATATCAGATGTAAAAGAAAAAGAGCTTCCAGAGAGGAACCAAAGACCCTGAAAATTTCAGAATTATGTAAAAGGCACCTGCCAGAGGCTGGTGCAGACAGTTAACACCTTGCAGGGCCAGAAAGGAAATCTTGATAAACCAGCTAAGAAAATCTTAATTTGTACATGGATTCAGGAAGTATCTAAGAGCCAGAAAGTGAGGCAAGTGACTCTAACAAAGCCGGAGGGAGAAATTGCTGGGATTTCAGGAAGGGAGGAAGTGTGTCATGTCTCTTTGTAAACTTTATAATGCTTAGTGTAGAGCTGGAGCTAAGCACTATAAATTAATTTATTGAATAAATCTTTTTTTTTAATCAGAACACCTTTATATGTGGGACCTGAACCCAAATGACAGATAGGTATAGACTAGAGTCAGGAACAAATCATGAATCTAAGGGGAAAACTTTAGAATGCAAAATCTAAGGAGTAGAGAAAATTCAGGATAACACTTGGGGGTGAGAGTCAGGGGGACAGGGACCCCAGATTTCTTCTGTGAACAGAAAGATGATATGGGTATCTCTTATGAAAGAAATGACATAAGTCCCTAGTCCTGGTGTAACAAGTTGAGTACGGGAGGATAATTCACTCCATTTAAGTATATATTATATACTCAAGGATACAATATATATATATATATATATATATATATATATATATATATATATATATATATATATATATATAACATATTATATATGTTACATATATTAATAAATAATATGTATTATATATGCTATATATAATAAAGTAGAAAAAGGGGTTCCACTCTCTAAAAAGTTTAGCCCATTTCTTGCAGTACTATGTAGACTGTGACTTGCTAACCTATCCAGTAGGCATGAACAGGACAAAGAGGGTAATGAGTGTCAGACTATGCTGGCCCTGAGAAATGTGTGTCCTGAAAAAAGGTATCACAGGAATTGGACCCTGAGGGGAGCATCCTGGAGCTAGGCAGGTAAGCTGGGAAGGGTCAGGCCAGAAAGAACTTCTTTGGATGAGAACCAAGAGTATAAGAAGTTTCCACTTCTGGTATAATGAATTCCTCAGAAATTGAAGGTTTAGAGATACAATGACTTTACTAAAAACACAATCAATGACCCTCAGGCACAGACCCAGAAAAAAGCCTCCTGGGACAAAGTCCAATTGACCTACCCTAGATGCAGCATTAGTGAGTGTATAAACAGAAGATATGAAAGAAAGCTCCCAGCCCTGGGGATCACAGAATTATATATTTGGAGTTAGAAGGAATCTTAGGAACTCACAAAATTCAATTTCCTTATTGCAACTAAGGAATTTGATATCTCAATTTCCCCTAAGTGACTTTTTCAAGATCATACAGTTAACCAATCAAGAAATCAATAAACATTTCTCAATATCCACCATGTGACAGGCATGGACCATGCTAAGTACTATGAATATAAAAACAAAACTAGATTAGTCCCTGATTGTCAAGGAGCTTATATTACCTTAAGGAAGGCAATACATATAAATACAAGAAAACATAGAATAAATTCAAAGTAAAATCAAAAGAAATTTTGGAGGAAAAGCATTAGCAATTTGGGGACTAAAAAAAGAAAATGTTAGGATTTGAACTCACTGTTTGGAATGGTGCAGGGAAATAGAAGAGCATCATTTTTTATTCTTTGATTCACTTATTCATTGGATAAACATTTATTAGATATAATTCTCTGAAGAATACTCCTGGCTAAGCTCGAGGGAAAGGGATGAACTTAGATAGAATATAGTATCTGCCTCCATGGTACCTACAGGCTCATGCATGGATAATATAGACTCACCTACTATTAGGTGGACAATATAGACAACATCTAATATTACATTTTAAGAGTCACCAGTGGCTCTGTGTATAGAACACTGGACCAGAGTCTAGAAGATCTGAATTCAAATCCAGCCTCAGATACTTCCTAGCTGTGTGATCTTGAACAATCTCTGATTGCCTGATAAAATAGATCCACTGGCAAAGGAAATAGCAAAGAGCTTCAGTAACTTTTCCAAGAAAACCCCAAATAGGATCACAAAAGTCAGTTACAACTGAAATGAAAATTAGACAGTTGCAATATCAACTGTAGTAAGATCAGAGCAGAAAAGACTTCATGAAGGCCACAGTTTTTCAGATGAATTTTAGGGGACAAGGCAGAGAAAAGGAAGAATGAGTTCCAGGAATGAGCATGCACATGGGAATGGCACATTCAGATGTTCATGACTCTGGCTAGAACAAAGTACAGAGAAGATGAACGTGAGAAGATGACCAATTACTCCACCAAAGAAAGTCATCCAAGGAAGCCAGCTCTCCTAAAGAAGAAGAAAAGGGAGATTATATTCAGCCAAACAGAGAGTTCGGAGCCAAACTCTAACTTTTTAGTATTCAGGTTCACTTAACTTCTGGCAAAACACTTTGAGGAGAGGAATAAAGGCTTCAAATGACTTATTCAAAGGCTTCTTGAGCATCAAATGGCTCCTATGAAATAACATTTTGATCAGTGAAGTGCGACTGAATCTGAGGCAGCAGGATGTGTCAGCAATCTGAGCTGGGGATGATTGAGTGGTGGGCAGCTGATGCCAAGGCAAACAGGCCGATCAGCTCTGTGCGAGATGTTTTTGCAACATAAACAGATCCCAGGGCCAAAGGGCCTCTACTTCCAGAGAGGCTGCCAAAATCCTTGGTTAGAAATACAGTGGCTAAGGAAATAGTCAAACTGGTGGGCTTGAAGGACAATTGGCCCAATGGGAGCTTCCCTGGATTTCTCAGGATTGCTTTTGTGCCATGGCCCACCAACAGTTCAAGTACAGCCTTCTCAGACTAAAAAAACAAGAGAAACTTGGCACAAAGCAGGTGCCATGAGCAGGGAGGTTTCCCTTCTTCCTAGGACAATTTGGGAAGGATATGACATTTAAACTGGGCTTGAAGGTCAAGCAAAAATGGAGAAGAGAAATCTGGGGAATGTGGGGGGGGAGTATCTCAGGAAGAATGAATTGCAAATGAGTAGCTTAAATAGGGGGAAGCATAGAATATTTAGTGACAATAGCAGGAGATAATTCTCAAAAGGTAAATTGAGACCAGATTATAAAGAGTATTGAATATCAAACTAGAATTTGGAAAATGAAGGTTTTGAGAAAGAATAGCACAATCACAATTATCCTTTAAGGAAAAATGATCAAATAGTCTCTTAGGAGGATTTAGAATGAAATTGAAAAAGACAGACAGAAAAAGGAACAGACAGACAGACTAGAAACAAAGAACAGTTAGGAGGCTTTGAGAATAATCTTGGCATGAAAATATTAAAAGCACAAACTAGGATGGAATATTGGAAATGGAAAGGAAAAATACAGATAGAAGAGATCATTATGATCACCATAAGAATAAGTCTGTCTGTCACCTTTCTCTCTCCTGATTATCATATTACAGGGAGCTCTTCATGCCCTAGGGTCTCATATAAATTCCTATATGATTCTTTTAAAAGTTCTTTCTAACACATATCCAATCTAAGTTTCCAAGTTTTTTGGACATTCTTGTCTTTCAAACAACTTACATTTCAATTTACTTGACCTGCTTGCCAATGCCCATACCACATGTTCCATATACCATAACTCCTAGAAAAAATTTCCTTCTCATATATGCCCCATAAAATATATAAGTTCAGCTCAAGTGGTAACATCCCCAGGAAATCCAGGCTTATTCACTTTTCCCCCAATTACTAGTATCCTTTCCCTGGAATCTATCTCATATTTATTTTTTATTTAGTTTTCTATGTACATTTTACTTTCTATCTTCAAAAGCTTGGCAGCTCCTTCAGGACAAAGACTATTTCCTTTCTTTTACTTTTTTGCTGTTGTCAAGAACAGTGCTTGGTATATAATGGATGTCTAATAAATGTTTGTTTAATGGAATTGAAGACTTTATTAAATCCTAATGTAACACTGAAAAAATCACATTCATAATGTTCAGATACCATCTCTGAAACTTTCTATCTGCTTGATCTCAGGAAAGGTGCTTAATATTCCTAGGTTTTTAACTGTTTACCTTTTCCTCATTTTTTCTCATTTATAAGTGAAGGGGTTGGACTAAGTGACTTCAAAGATAGCCTCTGGATCTACAATACTATATTTAGTATACAAGAGAAAAGAAATTGTAGTAAATAAAGAGCTGGTTCTGAAATCAAAAAGAACTGGGTTGAAGTCCTGCCTAAGATATACATGAGAAAGAAAGAGAGAAAGAGGGAGAGAGAGATTCATAGATGTCAAATTAGTTAACTTTCTAAGATCTTAAACAACTCTATAGTTATGTTATAAATGAGTTGCCAGTGTATATTTATGAAAAGGATTTTCAATACAAGTGCAAATAAAACCACAAATAGATGTCCTCTTCTCCCAAGAATAAAAAGAAGAAACTTTCTCATCCATTGTTTTCATTAATATAAGCTTTATTTGTTTATATGATGGTCAAGAACCAATCAATAAGCATTTGTTAAATGCTTACTATGTGTAAGGCACTATGCTTAGCACAGGAAGAAAAACATCTTTGTTTGAATATAATAAGCAAAAAATATCTACATGAATGATCTTACTTGAATTTTATCCACCTTCCAACCCTTCATATATTCAAAGAGGGTTGCAACATCCACAGAGTATAACCTGAACTAAATTTAATAATTTGAAAAATATATCTTCCAGTGAAGATTCAACCAGAATAGAAAAGGGACCTTTTTCCTACCATATCATAGTGTCTCTTATCATCCTTGAATCCTAGAAGTGTTTAAATTTCAAATAAAAGAAGATATGGTCAAGGGAAAGATCAGGTTTTTAGGGAGAAAAACAGTAGAAAGAGTAAAGAGGGAGTTGGGACCACTGAGAAGTTATGTATGCTGTCAATGCTTGTGTAGGTTACCCTGTGCATAAAGTTTTAAAAATTGAAACCCAAAGAAAGGGTCATTGGGGAGACCAGAAAATGCAGCGAAAAGAAGAAAATATGCTAGAAGCCAAAAATTTAAGGCTCTATTTTTTTTTCAGTTTTTTGCCCTACTTGACTGTATAAAGGGAATAAATGAAAACAAAATTTAATCTTTAGTGGCTTCTGCATTAATTCAGCTCCTTCTTTAACTAATATAGGTTAACTATGTAAATAATTTTCAAATACAACTTTGGACAAATCAGTTATTCATTATATAATTGTCACAATAAAATCATAATTTTGAACTTCATTTTTATAGAGATGAAAGGCAGCTAGAATAGTGGATAGAAAGGTGATCATGGAGTCAGGAAAAGCTGGATTCAGGGCATTAAAAACTCTGTGGTATTGGGCAAATCACCTAGTTTCTCAGGGTGCCTAATCAACTTTTATGTAGATTTTATCTGCAATTTAGATCCTTAAGTTTAGATTTGTTCTATATTGGGAGAGATATGCACAGATTAATTCCTATGTCCAGACACAAAAGGAAAAAAATCAGTACAGAACTAAGATAGCATAGAAATGGCATAGTAGAAAGACACTGGTCTGAGACATCTGGGTAATAGCATAAACTCTAATCAGTCAGAGGTGAGAAGAGAAAGGTAGGGAAAGCAAAATATAGATGGCTTAAATTGTCAGCTGATAATGCTCTTCATAATGCAAAAAATCTAGTCAAAGTTCTTTACTCTAAATTTTCAGTGGGTTTCACTCTCCCAAATAAAAGCAAATTTCTTAGCTTCAAGGTCCTCCAGAAACTAGGTCTAACCTATCTTTCCAGCCTTATTTTACTCTACTATGTTTTATTCTAGGTCAGTTGGACCTCTCACTGTCCAATCTCATCTACCACTTTCCACCTCCATGCATTTGTCAATTCGGTACTATATCCATCTCTTTTTCTCTACATTTCTGTCTATTGAAATTCATCAAACCCCAGTTCAGGGGAAAACTCTCTCTGATGTTTCCAATTAGAAATGATTTCTCTCAACGCTACTGTTTCTCACCTTTCCTATGCACTTAATCATTAAATATATTGAATTATTATTAATATATATTACCTACATCATGAATACAGATCAGAAATTCTCTCTACCTCAGTTTCAAAAACTCAAACTGGGGCACCAAGACCTCACAGCTATATGTTGGAGGCAAGATTTGAACAAAGTTCTTAATGACTCAAAGAATGGCTTTCTAGTCATTGCTCATGATCTTTTACCTTGCATATACTTGATGTCTAATAAGTTTTTAATTACTTTGGATTTTATATGGTGAATGGAAGGAAGGAAGGGACGAAGGAAGGGACGAAGGAAGGGACGAAGGAAGGAAGGAACGAAGGAAGGAAGGAACGAAGGAAGGAAGGAACAAAGGAAGGAAGGGACGAAGGAAGGGACGAAGGAAGGGACGAAGGAAGGGACGAAGGAAGGGACGAAGGAAGGAAGGAAGGAAGGAAGGAACGAAGAACGAAGGAAGGAACGAAGGAAGGAACGAAGGAAGGAACGAAGGAAGGAAGGAACGAAGGAAGGAACGAAGGAAGGAACGAAGGAAGGAAGGAACGAAGGAAGGAACGAAGGAAGGAACGAAGGAAGGAACGAAGGAAGGAACGAAGGAAGGAACGAAGGAAGGAACGAAGGAAGGAACGAAGGAAGGAACAAAGGAAGGAACAAAGGAAGGAACAAAGGAAGGAACGAAGGAAAAAAGGCAGAGAGGAAGGAAAAGAGGCAGGGAGGAAGGAAAAGAGGCAGGGAGGAAGGAAAAGAAGCAGGGAGGAAGGAAAAGAGGCAGGGAGGAAGGAAAAGAGGCAGGGAGGGAGGGAGGAAGCAATTTACAAAGGAACAAAGAAATGAAGGAAAGATTTATTAAATATCTACACAATGCTAAGTACCTTATAAATATTTACAAATATTGATTTTCATAATAACTCTGAGAGATAAGTGCTATTATTATTCTTATTTAACAGTTAAATTACTTGACCATGATTACACTGCTAGAAGTTTCTCAGATTTAAGTTTGAATTCAGGTTTTCCTGACTCCAAACCCATAGCTCTAGCTACTGAAGTACAATTCCACTTGCTGCCTTTCTCCAGTGGGTCTGGTGACTCTTGTTTTATGTGAGATCTGGAGATAACAGTGTCTAGTCTCTTTCTGCTAAGTATCTTTTGTATGGATGGATGCTGACAATTCATCCATCCATACAAAACATCCAATGTTTTTGAGATTTTTCAATGTTTCTTAAATTTTACGGAATAGTACCCACTTACTTCCCTATTATATTACAAAAATGTCAAAAACTATGGTTCCTCTGCTTGTCAGACGGTTAATATTTATTAAGAGCCTACTATGCTTCAGACATTGTGCTAAACACTGGGAAACGAATGAATATGTGAGTGTGGGTTTTTATTCACAGCAGGAAATCCAGACCTGTGGTTTCACTGGCATAAAAAAATTTCTCAAGGAAACCCTATTTTCTAATGCTCTTCAACTTATTGTCTCCAGGTTGTCCAGGGTGCCATAATCATAAAATGCCAAAGGAAAGTACTTGGGCCCAGGTTTCTCAGACTCCCAAGACTGGCATTCTATCTGTTCTGCCAGGCTTTCTGAATTCTTAATAAGTCATAAATAATCATCAACCTAGGTTTTTTGCACATAGAAGACAGACCATTTGCTCTCTTCTGAAACCAGTAAATGTGGAGATTCTCTTTTTCCTGACAGAAAATGAGTGCCTTAGTGGGAACGACAGGCTGTAGATCTGAGGACAGTCAACAAGCCTCTCAGGGAAGCTGGAGGGGGAGAAAATCAATGGCTCCCTCAATCAGATGCTCCCCCTCAAGGTCTTCAAGAGCCAGTTTCTTTGAGAAATTGAATCATTTTTTTCTCCTGAACCACTAACCATAAGGAGGAAAACTGTTAGCAAAATTCCCAAGAACTAAATTGCTAGAAGATTAGATGTTTAACCCCTATAATACTCAATCTGATTCATTAAAGAAATATCTGGGCAAAAAAGCAAGACTGAAGCAAAAGTGGTGGAGGAGAATTTAACTGTGTTTGTCTTTTCTCACCTTAAAATGTTTTGTGGCTTTCCAATCAAGAAAACCTTATATGAGTGGTCATCCAAAGTAATAAAATCACAGAATGGCCCAGTTGGAATAAGCCTTAATCAATCAATCAGGACAACACTTTAAGTCTCTACTAAGAACCAGGTACTAGGCTAAGCACTGGGGATACAGAGACAAATATAAAGACATCTCTGCCCTTCAGAATCTCACATTATTATTATTATTATTATCATTATTAAATAATAATAATTATTATTATATGACATATAAATATAGCATCAGATATAGAATCAGTGTGAATTTATTATAAGATAATTTAGGGAGGGTGGACATTAAGTCCCAGAGAGTCAAAAAAGGTCTCAGTAGGTGATATTGAGCTTAATTTTAAACAAATAAGGGATGTTTTGAGACAAAAAGAGTACATTCCAACTCACAAGCCACTCCAACTAGGATTAATTTATTTCCTTTCATACACAGTCTCTCCATTGTCCGCTCCACATCCTTTCTTAATCCTCTTTTTCTCTTTGTATCTCCATGGTTTTCCTGTTATCCAATCTTTCTTGTCAAGAAGAAATTATCTGATGAAATTCACCCAGTTTACACTGTTAGGGATTCATGTGTCACACTCCCCTTAGAAGCATTCTCCTTCAAGAGGAGTTTAGAAAGAATCAAATTAAAGAGAAAATTTCCTGATAGAAGCATTCCAGGTATCCATAGAAAATATTTTTCAATGTCATTTGGAGGTAGGGAAGAAGGTACAAGAAATTTTTGAAACTAAAAAGCAAGTGACTTTAAAAAAAAAAAAAAAGATTTGAGCCCACAAATTCAGAATCCAGGTCCAATTTTCTCCCCACAGCATAGTCTGTCTCTTCATTTTACAAGTGAGGAAACTGAGTGCCAGAGAAATGGAATAATTCGTTCAAATTCAAAAACAAAAACAAAAACCCAATGGCAGGACCAAGAACCAGGGCCAAGTCTTTTTAATTTCCCACCCAGTATCCTTTCTATTACAATGTGATGCCTCTCAAATCACACTACCCAGGTAACCACCTACATGTAAGGCTAGTGAGTTCCTAGCTGAGTTCAAGTGTCCACCAGCCACATGATAGAAATATTGTTTGAGATTGAGTTCAGGGTTATTTTCCCTGACACACAGGGAAGCAACAACCCGGAGAAACTAAGCAATTTCTACAGAGGTAGAACCACGAAGCTCCTATACCCAGTTCTAGCTGGGTTTATTTTTTTGAAATATTCTCTTTCAGCTTTATTTAATAATATGACAAGAGAATGTCAAAACTACAGAACTCCCATTGTTCCCTCTTGCTTTTCAGCCACTGGGTAAAATATCAAGCTGTTTGGCTTTAATAGTTGAGAGACCATCCGTCTATCTATCAATAAAGAAGGTAGATGTTTGCTATGGAAATAAAATTTCCATCAGGATTCCTATACTACATCAAACCCATGGCCCAGCTAGACCAGGATTCTTTTGCCGACAGCAGCCTCAGGAGATAAATAATGGGAGAATAGAGGAAAAAGAGACAAAATAAGGGAGGGATCCATATGCCTATGAGGAAGATGCCAACTGGAAGACCATGTATGTTTCTGAGCTTCTCTTACTAGCCATCGATAAATGTATCCAAAACCTCAATTTCTTACAAGTATCATCATTAGAAATGAATTCCAAAGTCCACAGTGGTTATGAATATATTTTTTTGGCATTTACCTAGACTTATTTTGCTCTTCCTAGTAGGTCACTTTTAAATAAATCTGTTCATCCAATTCCTGGAATTCACATTTTTATAAATCTTCAACATATCCCCCTCAAATACCCTCCACCTTTTAACCCAGAAAGGGTTAATCTCTTTAGTTTGTGCTTCTAAGGAAGCTTTCCCTTTCAATCTTTATATCCTACTCCAGCAAAACTGAATGATTTGCTGCTCTTTGTACATTAGGAATAGCAAAATAGGCTAATTAAAAGCACTAAATCTGGGATGAAAAGATCAGAGTTCAGATTTTGATTCTATTACTTACTCTTTGTATAATAAGGTCAGGCAATTCTGTTAACTTTTCCAAGATTCAATTTCCTCATCTGTAAAATGAGGATTTTTAAAATTATATGTGCTTTATGCCCTTCTAGTTTAAAGTCCCAAAAATCTATGTCCAGTTCTTTCAATTAGTCATTAAGGGATTACTATAGTTTACCATGTACCAGGCATTATGAAAGGCAGTAGGGATATATGCAAAGAAGACACAAACCTTACTTTTAGGGATTTTCCATTCCATAAATACACATATAAACACATAGAAAGTAAATATGTGCTTTCTCACATCCAGGCTTTTGTTTTTGCTCCCCCAAAGTCTATGCCTAGAAAGCCTTTCTTATTCCCAGTAAATAATAATAATAAAAGTAATAATAGAAATTTATGGGTTACCATAACTTTAGCCTCCACCTGTCCTAAATGATTTTCTCTGCATCTTATCACACATTAGGTCCTGTAATACTCTTATATTACTGTAGTCTATTCTTTCCTAGAGTTATTACATTAAAAAATAATACTGCACATTTTCATCTTTGTATTCCAAATATTAAGCTATTCTGTGAAACCCTTAGTGCTATGCTTTAAATGTCATTAATAATATAGTTAATTATTATTGAATGAGTGAATAAACTAATGGCTATTTTACTAGTCAGGATTATTAAGAAAATATATTAATTTTTGAGATTAGGTCTCCCTGCTAATTCCTAATCAAAAAGAGGGAACTTCTCAGTGTAATAAACCCATATTTTTTGCCAAGAACAAAAACAAAATGAGATTAGGTTTCCTTATTTCCCCCAAGGTGGAAATGCAAGGACCTGATTTTATTGTTGATCATCAGAAAAGCTTTGACCTGCTCTTTTCCTAATCTGGATTAGTTGATTCTTATTTTGACAATCTGGTTCCCTCTCCTCTCCTTGTCCAGCTGAAGAACTACTGTCGGTGTAGGATGCAGGACAGACAGCCTGATCAGCTTTTGCCTTACCATAACTCAGAACTCTAAAAATCAAGCAATTCAACAATCCCAGCTTCCTCTATTTCAGAGATTACAAGACTAAATTTTACCAATTACCTGAAGGTTAAGTAATCTAGCCTCCCACTCACAGCAGATTACTGACCATCCAGCCTCTTCTAACACTTTTATTCTTTTTCTTTTTCCAAGCTTCTAACACTTCTAGAGACAAAAAGTTAACTATATCCCTAGGATTCATTGTTAGATGCTTCAAATTATTTGAAAACGTCTTAGTTACATTGAGTCCAAATCTCCCTATGTGTAACTTTCACCTATTGGCACTAACTCTGCTTCCTGGAGCAGAGCAGAATATATCTACTTTTCTACTTTATAGTCCTTCAAAAAATTAAATATTTGAATTTCCCACTGACTCACAACTTCTAGACAAAGTTCTTTATTTAGAATCCATGAACTTTAAAAAAAAAACTTGTTTTGATTACTATCAAATTGACTGGCTTCCTTTGTAATCTAGTGTGTTTTATTTTATGGATTTAAAAACATTATTCTGAGAAGCAAGGCATAGGCTTCACTACACATCAAAGAAGTTAAAAACCCCTGCTCAATACTAAATATGTCTAGTGTTTTACAAACTCTTCTTCACATCAAGTTGACTTTCTCTGTTCATTATAATCTAGAGGTAACATAGTATAATGCAAATGTTTTTTAAAATGTGGTCTAGAAGCCCCCAAGTCCCATAATATGTGAGATTAAAACTATCTTCATGATAATAGTAAGATGTTCATTTTCTAATAACAGTAAATAATGATAGATAAAATAAAAACTCTTTGGGTACAAGGGAAGGGATCCCCCAAATTTTTTAAATATGTAAAATGTTACTGAGACCCCAAAGTGTGAAATTTAGTGATAATTGAGTGCTAGCCTCAAAATCAGGAAAGTCTGGATTCAAATCCTGTCTTCCATATTTATTAGCAGTGTGGCTCAAGGAAGATTTTTTTGAGCTTTAAATTTAAGCCTTCATGAAATACAAAAATACTACAGTATTGACCTTCTAAGGTTTCTGTAATGTTCAAAGGGAATCAACTATTTAATGTACTTTTTAAAGCACTATATAAATGCCAGTTATTATCATTATTCAAGCGACCAAAACCACCCAAAATATTTGAGGTGCTACTGTGCCATGGTTTTATATAAAGATAAGATATTGTTCTCTGGTTTTCTCTTCAGTAGCTCTGATGATGATATTATAAATATCAACAGCAGCATTTTCTGCCCTACAAACTGAGAGAAGATTTCATTAGCTTTCCTCTTCAGATATACTGTTTATAGCTTCTACTGTGGAGTACCAGCCACCCTCCCACATACCTATCTCCTGACTCTCACCTACACACCAGGTGAGCCCAATGAAGCCAGGGATCACTTTTATTACAAACCTTAATTTCAAGGCCTAGTACACATGATGGGGCCCTAGGCAGTAAAGAGTGTTGATACTAGAGTGCAGCTATATTCTCTGACTGTGCAGAAGATGGAGGGGCTTGTTCTCATCCAATAACCAATAGCCCCTAGCCAGACTCTCAGGAGTTGCAATGCTGTCTGATTACCTACTGCACTTAGTTCTCAATTATTTGACCATAATTTTGTTTGTTTTTTGTTTGTTTACTTGAGATGTACATGCACATACACGTGTATATATATGTGTGTGTGTTTGTGTGTTAGGAAGGATTAAATACACAGAGAGGAAATTGCCATGGAAGAAGGTGAAGTTCATAAAAGAGAAGCTCTAATCTCTGGGCAAATCAACTTTATATTAAACAACATAAATGGGTGTCTAAACCCTTCTGTAACATCTGGTTCCCTACCCCAAAACATGTCTCTACACTTTACCTTTCCACAATTTTCAAAGAGTTTGAAGGTTTTTCTGATTTTTTTTTCTGTCCCCTTTTAAAATGAAAATACTGCTATGAGGAAACAAGAATTGTTTAAAACAATTCTGACTGCAAGATATCTGGCCTCTTCTTAGTTAAGTGACACAGAATATTGTTATCCATTAATATTTTAGAGCAGAGATTCTTAATCTGGGGTCCATAAATTCCTTTCTTAATATTTCAATGTGACTGGTTTCCTTTGGAATCCTATATATTTAATTTTATGCACTTTAAAGCATTATTCTGAGAGATACACAGGCTTCAGCAGGCCCCAAAAGATTTCATAATACAAAAGACCTTAAGATTTCTACTTTAGAAAGAATTAACTGACAACACTAGCTGAGAGCAACATTTCATTTATTGCCGAAAAGAGGAACCTGAGATAGGGCATTAAAGGTAGAAAGTTGGACAGTCAAGGTGACTTGAAAGGTCACTAATCAGAAAGGTAGGAAATTATTTGACTACCTTTTTTTTTTTTTCTGACTTCTCACTGTTCTGACTGTCCATTCACTTTTATCACCATTATAATCTAGAAAACCAAATAGACTTTTAAGTTTTGATTGATTCAATAAAAATTAATGTGATTTTGATGGTTTAAGAGAGTTTATTTCCATTTAATTCCATGTGTGTGTGTGTGTGTGTATATATATATATATATATATATATATATATATATATATATATATATATATATATATATATATAGAATAGTGGACAGTTAAGATCTGAATTTGAGTCCTGCCTTCATCACTAACTATGATCTTGAAACTTACCTTCCATCCCTAAGCCTCAGTTTTGTCACCTGTAAAATGAAGGGGTAAGAATAAATAGTCTCTAAAGTCCCTTTCAGAAGCAACATTCTGTGACATTATGGGTCAAAGAAAATCTTGTCTTTTTGTTGTTCAGTTGTTTTCAGTCAGGGTTGACTCTTGGTGACCCTATTTGGGTTTTTCTTGGAAAATACATTGCAGTGGTTTGCTATTTTCATCTCCAGCTCATATTATATGTTAGGAAACTGAAGCAAACATGGTTAAATGCCTTCCCCAAGGTCACATAGCTAGTGAGTACCTGAGGCCAGATTTGAACTCAGGAAGAAGAGTCTTTCTGACCCCAAGCCCAGCACTCTATCCACAATGGTCTTAATACCTAAAATTGCCTTAACACAAGGCTATTGAAAAGGAAAAATGATAAGAACAGTGCAGAGAATGGAAAAAAATCAATGACAGAAAGAGAGAAGTGATATGGTGTGAGAACATAACATTTTAAATCCACTCTTGAATAATACGGCCTTTTATCTTTGTATTTTGTGTAATTTGTGATGTAAATTATTTTTGGAAGAGAAGAGAAAGAGGTAGGAAAAAGATGCCTTCTCCTTTCAGGTGATAGGAGGAGGCTTCATAAACCAAACTGAAACACTACCACTTTCAAAGACAACATGATTATACAAACATATACAACTGAATGACTTATCCTTTAGAAGGCAGTTGACAGCAAATGATGGCATACTTACAAGTCTAAGTACTTCTCCTATAGTTCAAACTTGGAATTGCAATAGCCTAGGATTCCATTCCTTTCTTTTTTATTTAAAACTTAAATAAGATTTTTTTTAAATTGCCATATATACAGCAGAAAGAATTCAAAATAAAAAGCAATAAATTTCCATTTCAAGAATGCCTATATAATAAATAGCATGCATTGTTCAGAGAATCTTTACTTCCTTATAGGTTTTATTTTGTTCTTTGTTATGTATTTTTTATTTTATTTTTTTTCTTCCCTCCACCCCCTGAGAAGGCTGCATTTAAGTATGGAGATAGATGGATAGATAGATAGATAGATAGATAGATAGATAGATAGATAGATAGATAGATAGACAGACAGACTGACAGAGAGAGAGAGAAATATAGATGAAGAGAGATAAATGATCAGATAAATAAATGAACAGATAGAGAAATAGATAGAAAAATGAATAGATGGACAGATAGACAGATATAGATATGGTTATCTAGCTATCTAAAGATAAATTTAGATATAGGTATAAATATAAAGACATATATTCACATATACACATAGGTGCCATTTCTAATGGAAATAGAAAGGTAGCTGTGGTGTGATACCTTGAGACAGAAACCATAAGATCCATAGATTTAGAGCTGGTCAAAAAAGTCCAACCCCCAGATTTACAGATAAGGAAACTGAGGCACAGAAGAAATAAGCCATTTGCCCAGAGTTGCACAAACTAATATCTGAGGTAAGTTTTAACTCAAGATGTTTTATTTGTTTGTTTGTTTTCTGTTGTTGGATTTAGGGCTGTGTGTGTGTGTGTGTGTGTGTGTATTTGTTTGTTGTCATTGTTGCTGTTATTTTGTTTTGTCTTTTACTCAAGGTTCTATCTACAATGATAGGATTTAAATCTTGGCTGTATCTATGACCTCAGATAAGTTTTGCCCCATTTTAATTCAATAAACATTTATTAAATTCCTAATAGATACAAGGCATTCCTAAGGGTTGGAGACCCAGAACAGTAAAAGAAACCTCCACTAATTTCAAGGACTTACAATCTATTGGAGGAATCCAGTGTGTACAATTTGTCTCCAATTTCCCCATATGTCTAATGCAGAATTGGACTAAAACAACTCTAAACTTCATTCTAAGTTCAGTGCTGCAGAACAAAGGCATGTTCAGGGCATATAGCTCTTCTCCCTGTTGTCAAGCTCGTTTGGGGTTGTAGATTCATTGAAGATAAAAAGCATCCTTATTTACTTTATTGTACCTCTCAATACCTGACATCAATACCTTGCATATGGTAAGCCTGAAAAAATGTTTTTAATCAAACATATGAATTAATCTACAAATCCTTAGTTTCACCTAATTTATACAGTTGCATAATCCATTTTCTTCAATAAATCCAGGTTCCTCTTGATATGAGTTCTCCTTCCTATAGTGTAGTTTATGCCCCCAAACATGACTTCTCATTGTGTCAATTGTTTTGTGGGTTACCATGGCCAACAAATCTATCACCTTTCTATCTGCTGGTAATAATTCCAAATCATTACCTCCAATCATAATGAGCCTGGCCCTCAGGCAACATACAATCCATCACCTATATCATATTAGAAATATTTCCAACTTGCTGTATCCTGTCCTAGTTTATGGTCCCTGACAAAACTTTTACTTACATTTATTTTATTAGATTGTAAATTCCTCAAGGGCAGGGATTATTTTTACTTCTTTATATTCCTATAAACCAATACAGTGCCTAGCCTATAAAAATAGAAACTATACCTCTGATTTCATTGGTATCAGTAACTCCCAGCATGAAGAAAATCTCTTTACCAGTAGCCTTTAAAAGTAGCCCAAAGTACTGAGCATAATTAAGTGATTTATCTAAGGTAAAAAAAAAGTATTGTCAAAAGGAAAACATGAACCCATGTTGCTTCAGTTCCGTCCCATACCATCCAGAAAGGATGACATACAGTAAGTACTTTAAAAATGTTTATTGATTCATTGCCAAACTAACTTATAGAATCTTTATCCAGAACTAACCACTAAAACAAATTCCATATTATGTCAATTTATCTAGATTGTAAGCTCCATATAACTCATTTTGTTACTTGTGCTTTTCTCCCTACTTTCTTCGGTACTTCAATGTTCCCAATCTTAGGAAGTATTTATTTATTAACTGACAATCTACAATGTAAAAGTGGACTAAATTTGTTTGGGGGCATACTTAAACCTTCAGCCCTTGGGGAACCCAGAATTTGAAATGGAATTTTAAAAAAAAATTGTGATTTATTTTTCCTTTGCAGCAAGTGCAAGCAATATCTTCCCCACTACACAAGGGGCCTGCCTGTTATTATAATAGGGAGGGTAGAGACTTGATAGAAGTTGAGGTGGAAAAAAGAGCAAGTTTATACTGTGTACAGAGGATCCCCCTCAGATATATTTCTTGGCTCCCTGAAGTTCTAGGGCTGGAGTGTGGCTTGATCCATCTGTAGGAGCAGATATTAAAGGAAGTCAGATGAATATGTGAATAATGATGATAACTTACATTAAAAAAAACACTTTAAGGTTTCCCAAGCAGTCTCCTCACAGACAATAATCCTATATGATATGGAGAATTAGTATAGAAATTAGTTATGTGCTTTCTTTTACAGGAAATGCCTATATGTAGGGATTGTTTTTTCCACTGTATTTATCTCTATAGTATTTGATATGCAGTAGGTGATTATTCTATTCTTGTTTGACTAAAGTCTTTAATTGTTGAGTCTCTCCCCTTCCTAAATTCTAAGTTTAAGTTTCACTTATGTATCTGCTTTATTAGATTGTTAGTTAGCTTCTTGAGGTCAGGAACTTGTTTTATCTTGTTTTATCTATGTATTTACAGAATCTAGCACTAGGCCTTCCGTAATAGCAAACCTCCCCATACTGGATTCACTATTTGTACATAGTAAGTGTTTAGTAAATGATTGTTGGATTGAATTTAACTGAATTCTCATCTTAAAGACTGTTGTTGTTCAGTCATTTTTAATCATGGCCGACTGTTTTATCCACTCTATAACATCAGCTCTCTCTGGTTAGGCACTATGGACAGCTGATGCTTTAGCTCTCCAATCAAATGGACCAAAACCTGAGAATTTCAGGAAAGAATTTTATTTATGAAAGCTACTGAAATATATACTAGGGAGAGATTGGTTGAAACTGAAACACTTAAAACAACTGTTGAACTTGTGGCATTTGGTCCTGTATCTCCCACCAGCTCTGCTGCCTGTTTATTGTATCATTTTTATATTTTTGAATTTCAATTTCCATATCTTGAAGGCAAGGGGACTGGACTATGTGAAGGGTTTGAATTGTGTGTATGTGTGTGTCTCCTAGATCCTTCTATTAGTCTAGTGAAATCTTTAGAGCTCTTTTGTTTCTCAGAATAATGTTTTTAAATAGTTGAAGGAAACACTCAATTTCATTTAGAGGTTAATGAAAATAGGATGGAGTTTTCCCATCTAAGTCCATATACTCTTTTATAAACCTTCCAAGTTACCAAGTTTGTGGTCAGTTTACAAAACTCTGATCTAGGTATTCCCTTCCATATCTAAAGCTTATTTTTTTAAGTGTGTGTGTGTGTGTGTGTGTGTGTGTGTGTGTGTGTGTGTGTGTGTAGGAGATGGTGTTCATTATTTTCTATATTTATCCTTTTTCTGTAAACAGTATAAAACCTGAATCACCATAGAACTTAATAGAGATTTTGAGTTCAGAGTCCTTGAAGGCTGATGACTCCAACTCTTACTTTTTCCAGATGAGGAAACAAATCCAGGGGAGTTAAAAATCTATTCAGGCTTGCAGCTAAGCCCTGAAACAGGATTTGAATAGAAATATTTTTGACTAGAGGTCAAGTAGTTGGCACAGTGGGTGAATACCAGGCCTGGAGTCAAATAGCCTCATCTTACTGGGTTCTAATCTGCCCTCAGACACTCATTAGCTGTGTGACTCTGGACATATCACTTACCCCTATTTGCCTCAGTTTCCTATTTTATCAAATAAGCTGGAAAAGAAAATGGCAAACCACTCTAGAATCTTTGCCAAGAAAACTACAAATGGGGTCACAAAGGATCGAACTTATGATTGAACTTTCTGACTCCAAATCCAGTGTCTACTCACTATGCACTGTCTCTGGAAATATAAAATAAATAAAAGAATTAGAAATGTAAGTAATGATGAGAATTATGGTCAGATTTGGCCAGGAATTGTATCCTAAATTCTACCACTGTAATTGATTTCCAATTTCCTCATCCCAGACAATAATACTTGATGAGCTTCAGATAGTTCCTAACAGGAAAAAAAAAAAAAAAAAAAAAAAAAAAAAAAAAAACACCTTTCTTATTCACCCAGCCCAGCCCCCCCCCCAATTCCAAGACTCTAGAATATTTAACCTGCCAAAACAGATGTCACTCTTGCTACCTTTTCACAATTATTTTCTGGCTCAAGCCACCTTGTTCTTAATATTTTTGGTAGATCTAGAATCCAGTTCTTAAAAATGTGTTGTTTTTTTTTTAAATGCCATTTTGGGAGAGAATACTTTCATTTATATTTAAGTCCTCTGCAGTAACCTATGGGGTAAATGTCAGGCTCCCTCACATACTGGGAATCAGAAAAAGATTTTATTTTATTTTTTGCCAGGGAAAGGTTACATTTTCAGCAGCATTACCCTCATTCATCTTCTGGCAAGTGCAAAGGGAGGATTATGAGCAGGATTCCATAAAGTCATGCAAAATTAATTAGCTACGATTTCATTGCTGAGCTGCCAGGTAAATTTCACAGTCTAAGCATGCTGCGTTTTGTGCATAAACATGGCAATAACGTGTTATTTGCACTCTTAATATTCTATCATCCTCTACGGACCAGGAAGGAGAAGAATTAGGAAAGAGCCTAGAAGTCAGAGCTTGGTTTGGAATTTGAATGTACTCAGATGTTGTAATTGTATGATAAATGGCCAAAGAAATCCCATTGGTTTTCCCAGAATTTTGATTATTCTCAGGGTCATTTCCACCTTCCTGCCTTTTCTGAGATGTGGACCAGCTATTCACACTGATTCTAGGTCACTTTTCAAGGTCAAAACTGTCCTATAGCTTTCATAAACAATGGAATGAGCCAGTTGACATAAGATTTTTTTTTTCAAATAGCATTTTGAGATAGAAGCAAGCTACACAGGCTCACTTACACACCGGTGCTCAAAGTTGCTGAGTTTCCCTGATAATAAGCTCACTCGATTACACTGTGAATGGACAGAAATCTCTAGAGCCCTGTTCAGAACACAACCTCTCCCAATTAATGACCTGCATTACTCTACAGCAAAAAATTTTGCTGTTGGACATTCATCAAAATATCAGTGCCATGCCATTTATCTCTAATACTCTAAATGGGGAGAAACCAGAAAATTTTCATAATTAGTCTAAGTGATTAATAAGATGCACTATTCCACAATCATTTTGCCACTATTGTGTCTATAAATTAACTTTGACAACCTTAGAAAATCATTCTTGACTTGGATGGTTTCCAGTAACCCTGAGGCTCCCTCCTAGACACCTAAACAAATTCACACACTCTCAGAACTGAGGATAGTATTTCTGCTTTACCAAAGGTCTAAAATGGATCACAGCTACCTATTTGTTTTTCTTGATTACACTTATATATTACACGGATTTTTTTTCATCAAAGGAGGGGGAAGTGGGAAGAACAAAAAAATAAATGTTTAATAAATGAAAAGAATTACAAATGCAAAAGGATCATTGATATGGACCAGCCTTCTGCAAATCTTCTTTCAATGAAATCACCTCTTGACACGTGTCATAGAAGATTTCCCTTATCTTCCAAGCAGACAACAAAGCTTTGGTTTCCTTACTTTTTTACATGGGAATCTGATATTCTTATGACTATTCCTTATTCACAACACTCTGTGTACTTTTGCACTAGGGATTCCCAATTCCTGGAACACATTCCCAGGACCTCTATTCCTTGTGATTAGTAATTTCATTCAAGATTCAAAAGCTATCATCTAGAAGGCAGATTATATTCACCTTGTATATATTTTGTATTTATCTATGTGAATGTTGTCTTCAACAACATTCCCCCATAGAATATAATAAGCTCCATGAGGTCAGAAATAGTTTCACAAATTTGTTTGAAGTCACAAATTTCCAGAGTCGGAGTTTTTCAATCTGAGGTCTATGCATTTTCCCTTTGACAAATTAATTTTATATTATAATTTTCCTTTGTAATCATACATATTTTAGCCATTTGAAAACATTTTTCTGAGAAGAGCTCTATAGGCTTCATTAGACATTGCCAAAAGGACCCAGAAGATAGAGAGAGGAGAAGAATACCCTCTCCTAAAGCAATGTCTGGCATATAGAGTTTAAGAACACTTAGGTGAAACAGTGAATAGAGTGCTAAGCCTAAAGTCTTCAAGAAGACTCTTTTTTCTGAGTTCAAATCTGACTGCAGACACATTCAAATCACGTGACTTTGGACAAGTTATATAATCCTGTTTGCCTCAGTTTCCGGTATGTAAAATGAGTTGGACAAGAAAATGGCAAACCACTCCCAGGAACACCCCAAATGGGGTCATAAGGTAGCAATTAAAATAGCAGAACAACAACCGGTATTCAATAAACATCTGCTCTAGGATTTATTAATAGATAGATCTATCAATAGAACTACTGATAGAATGATAAAGGGGAGAGAAAAGAAAGAGAATTAGAATTATCCCACCTGTGTCTGTAGCTAGCCTGGCTTTGGCTTTCCTGCTAGATTATCAATGAGTCATTTAAATGCATGGAACATAAATTAAAATGAAAACAAGCAATGAAGATAAATTAAAACAACATTACAGTAATCCAGTTGAGAAGTGATATCTATGTGGGCAGAGAAGACATTGATGTGAAAGATGATATACTATAAAAATGGAAAGGTTGGGCAGCTGCTGAGGTATATGGGCTGAGAAATTGGGGATAATGACAATCTGAATCTCTGATCAGATCAATATGAACTCAGAATGCTCTACCAGAGATCTGACACAAACAGTCCCTATGAACATTTGGTCTGGCTTCTCTAACTTTGCACTTTTTATGTTTCTCTGAGCTAATCCAATTCTGCTTTGCTGATAGAGCTCAGCACCTTCTCTGATGAGGGCACACCATGCTGCGTAATCCCATGCCAATGTCTCCCATGCCATGCAATCAATTCTAAAGTTCTTAAGAAAGACCTTGAGAGTGAGGTGTATTTTTTTATTTATTAGGAACTTAGAGAGCCAATAATTCTAAACACAGTGGAGAAAAAAGACACAAGTGAAGCAGTTCCTGACCTCAAAGACTTACATTCTAATGAGAGAGATTTCATGAACATATATAACTTTATATAAAACATACAAATCAATTATAATATCACCTAGAAGAAGCTATTACTAGCTAGGGTAAGCAGGAAAGGTTTCATGCAGTTAGTGGAGTCTGAGCTTAGACTTGAAGTAAATTAGGGATTTCAGGAGACAGAGGTATAGTAGGAGAATATTTCAGGAAAGGGGAAGAGCCAATGCACGAAGATGGCAGATGGCTCACATTTGTGAGAAATGCAAATCTGGCCGGATAATAGAACACTTGGAAGGGAGCAATGGGGAAGTATATTGGAAAGGCAGGAAGGTCCATGTGGTAAAGAACATTACATGACAAACAGAAGCATTTCTATTGGATCACAGAGCTAATCGAGACTAACTACAAATTATAGAACAAAGGAGTGAAATTGTCAGACCTAAGTCTTAAGAAAGAAATTTCAATAGCGGAGGGGAAGAAGAATAAGATTGGGGAAAGACTTGAAGCAGGTAAACCTATGGGAAGCTATTCCAATAGTCCAGGCAGGAGGTGACAAAGATCTGAATTGCAGTGGTGGCTGAGTAGGTATAGAGAAATGATCATATCTAAAAAAAAATGTCATAGGTCGGAATCGGTGAGATATAGTAAATGAAAAATAGAAACAATAATACTTGCAATCCTTATTCCTTAGGGTTGTTATAAGGAAAAAACCATGGAAACTGGAAAAACACTGCATAAAAGTGAATTGTTGCTATCATGAACCTTGAATAAGAGACTTTCAAAGATGGCACTTTGACATCCAACAGTGGAAATAGTTGCTTAGGCAAGAGACTGGATATGAGGAAGGGGATGGGGAGAAGCATAATTATTTGCTATCTAAAAAGATTTTTATAGATGATACTCCAAGAAAAGTCATGATGTTTTTAACTCTTTGAGGTTAGAACAAAAAAAAAATTACAACATCTAAGTCAACCTTTTTATTTTACAGATTCTAGGGAAATATACTGACTCATTGGGGCTATGTAGAATCCTTCATGTGATTTCTCTATTGTTTATGGGGCCCTGTGAATCTTTTTGCATAACTTTTATTTTCAATGGAATGGACTCACTGTCTAGAAATCAATAAATATATTTTTAAGCTTAAATGCCTGTAAATGAGTTGAGAACTGTTACCCACATTATAATATCTTAAGATATGCCAGAGGAATCTCTGGATTGAGGTAATATAAAGGCCAAAGGAGAGAGATTTCTTAAGTACTCTAATCCAAGATTGAACAGTAGAATAAAATACAGCTTTTAAAGACTCTCCCCAAATAAGATAACTTCCATGGATTTTTTAAGATAATGTAAGTTTTCTTGATACAATCAACTATAAATATAAACTTTGTTCAATTAGTTATTGACTGACCATCAACATCAGTTAATGCTTCAAATTGGAAAGCATTTATTTGTTCAATGGTAACTGCCACAGAAACTGGTCTTAAAACAGTCAACAAAAGATGGGTTCCTTCTTGACAGAGAGCTTCCATAGATACTCCCCTTTGCAGGTGACATTATATTTGCATCTTTTCTTCACACATACACACACACACACACACACACACACACACACACACACATATGTTTAATGAGTTACAAAGGCTTGTCAATCCTACCTCCACAATAGGTCTCTTAACCATTTCTTTCTCTCCACAAATCTCCATTAAACTCTCCATAATCTCTATGTAATTCAGGTTCTTATTTCTTCTCACCTGAACTGTAGCTCTTAATTGGTCTCCCTGCATCCAGTCATATGCAAGCCATCCTCCATACAGCTGCTAAATTGCTTTTTCTACATGATTGTTACTTCCTGCTCATGAAGCCCCAATGGTTCTCTGTTTTTTACAACAGAAAATACAAAAATCAGTAACCTAGAACATGAAATCTTCCACTATTGCTCCTACTTCCCATTCTAGTCCCTCATAAAGTTACCATTCTAATCAAAGTAGTAAGCTACTTTACATGATTTTCTATTTATCAACTCTGTGCCTTTGTATAGAGGTCTTTCATGTCTGTAATGCTCTCTTCTCTCTCCTCATTTCTGCCTCTTAAAATACCAATAAAGCACAACTCAGATGCTAAATGCTCTATGAAGCATAAAATTTTTCTATATTTCCACAGCTCCTGGGGTTCTTCTTCCCTATTGAAATAACATTGTATATGCAAATTGTTTCTCTGCAACCCTTAGAATGTAAGCTCCTGGAGGAGAGAAACTATTGTTTTTCATTTTGTATGACCTGAAGCTGACACAATATAAATTCAGGAAATAGATGGTGATGGAGTCCATTACCTATAGAATGAAATTTTAAAAAAAATTTGTTTATAATTTAATGCTCCTTATGCCTTGGTCTCTTCTTTCTTATTTTTGTTTGAGAACCCAGAGATACTCAGAATAGTAGATCAAATAAAATAATATGTGTAGTGATTTGCAAACTTTTAAGTCTTATATAAATATTAGTAATGATGATAAGGAGAAAGAAAATGATACCTAGTCTACAAATGATAGGCTCAGTAGAGCTAAGTAATTTGACTATGATTATACAACTAATAAAAAGTCAGAATTCCAATCCAGTATGTACTTCAAATTCATTATTCTTTCCTAATATCATGTTGGCATTTCTCTCACTTTACCTGTTATCTTACATTTTTAAGTATATGGTGGGTATTCAACAGATAAATAAGACATTAGCTGACCACAGTTTAAATGCACCATTACATCTCAGACTGGAAAACCCTTTAGGGACAAAAATGTTATTAATCTCTAATGCTGGCATTTCAGGTCCCCATGACAAGTAATGGAAAGATATTTTGAGATAATAGCAGGGACAGTGAGACTGGCCCCACCATGATCCAACCATGTAACATAAGAAGCCACATGCCATATTCTGCCTATTTCAAAACCCCATCACGCCTCTGTCCTCCCCAAAAGATCTTGACTTTCAGAGGTCATGAGTAAGATGGCTCATTCTGTCTCACATACACTGCCTACAGAGCCAACTGATAGCAAACTAACCACCTCAAAACAGATTTTGTATAGAACTAAACCTATAATGTATGTGCATTTGTATTATATATGAAAGTATATGAGTGACTATATAGAGAGGGAAACAGAGAGAGATACAGAGAGACACAGAAAGTCTGTCTATCTCCTAGGAAATTAATTCTCTTACACTCTATGAAGGAATACTTTTCAAAAACATCAAATAAAGGCAGTAGAGAAATACTTCCACTAAAAATAAATGAGGAAAAGAAAGAAGGAGAGGGGAAAGAGGGAAAGGAAGCAGATGAAAGAAGAGGAAACCCTGAATTTATTCATTCTTATATTTTCCTTTCTCCATATAATACTATTCAAAAGGTCACTTGGCACTCAGGGGTTAATGGTTCTCTAAAATGTACTTTCTATTTTCTGGACATGATATGGTAACAACTTTTACAAACTCTTACATTCTGCTTGAATAGCTAAAATTAAAATTACAGCCACTCTCAGTCTCTGACCTTTTCAAAATTTGAATCCAGTTTTGTGTTGGCTTTTTCCCCCCTTTCCATTCTGTCTGAGATTCCATGTGATCTGTATTTTCTGGGAAGTAAAGAACAGCAAGGCTTTTTTTCCTTTTCCCTCTAGGTGAATTATATCAGGTCAAAAGAGTTAAAAGCAATCAAACCATAAGCATTTATTAAATAACTATTATGTTTTGGACACTTTGCTAGGTACTGAGGATACAAAGACAAAAGTAAATCACATTCAACTAATATACTATACCCTTATATAGATATATGCTTACACAAAAACATATGTTTAATGTAGTCATTATAGATATATACACATATACATGTATGTGTAAGCATATATGTGTGTTGTATATACATATAAGGGTATTGTGTATACACACATATAAATAATGTAAGTTCAAATTTATCAAATGTCTCTTCACTTCATGGGAAATTCCCTTTAGGGTCTTTGTGAAACAGAGATAAAAAGACAGAAAAGTAGAATAATAGATAGATAGTTGGCTTCTTTGATTTTATGTTTTAAAAACTACATATACACATGGATGCATGCATTTGTATCCATATATCTGTATGACATGTATATTTAATATATAATTTATGTACATGTGTGTGTTGCTTCATTGGTTCTTAAGAAACAACTACGGAAGGGGTAATGGAAGCATAGCCTACCTGTTGCAAAGGACCAGGGACAGCTCCATCCTCTATCCCCATTCTCCTCCATAATTGAGTTGTAGACTCTACTGAGCCCTATTCTCCAATTAGGTTATGGGGAAAATTATTTCTGTTAACTGTTTTGCTCCTCACCACAGGTTTCTGTACTGAATTGTGGTTCAAGAATTATGTTGTTTGGGGGAATGTTGCAGAGGTCCCCTATAAAGCTACAGAAGAGCACCCTCACAGGATAGATAACATCCTTAGTGCTGAGGTAAAGGAAGGAGCCAGATGGGATGGATACTTGTTATATTCCTGTCAAGCAACATATTTCCCTGACTAGCTGGAATTCTTTACAATATTTTCCCCCTTTGGTCAAGAATCTCAAGTGTCTGCCAGCCAGATATTTCCTCTACCTATTCTTTCCAGAAGTTTGGGTGATTCATTTTGTTTTAAAGGAAGCCAAACCCAACTAAAGGAGATGCTATTCCTCTACCTCATTCAAGGTAAGGTCAAGAGTTTAGGGCATCTCTCCCATTCTAGGAACCATTATCCCATCTCTTTTTTAAAATCTCATTTCTTGGAGAATGAATCAGGAAACATATGCCTCTAAGATCCTTCCTTCTTTTATTGCTTAAGGAGGGCTGGCTGTATTCTATGGAAATAAAAAATTATAGGTTTGTTCTCTCAGTTTGTACACCATCAACAAGAAATAGCTAAAGGTTTAGTAAATGGCTCCATAAAACCATGCTTTGTGGTGGAGTGAAATCCAAAGAGACTATCAGTTTATCTTCTTCCAGGAATAAACCCTTGGGATTGATTGCTCAAAGTTTTTCAGAAATGTCAGAAACAATCACTTAGGAGATTGAATGACTCAGGAAATAAGCCATGCTCTATTAGGAAACCTTTCACCCACAGGTCAAGTTCAAATCCAGCTGTGGGTAACCTAGTCATTATCATGAATGAGTTTTCAGAAGAAATTCACTTGATATAATGATTTTCATCCCAATCTTGTTTCCCCTGGGAAAGAAGCAGCCTACACATCAAGAGCAAAGAGATAGTAGACAATTTACTCTTCAGATAGATTTTCAGAAGGACATTTTTTTTTCTTTAATAGAATTTATCTTCAATAGATTGGTCAATTAATCAATAAAGAAATACGTCTTAAGTACATCCTACGTGTTCAATCTGCACAGCTCTCCCTCCTCACTTATAATTTATGTCATCCTACAAACTCACTTCAGGGTGCCACATTTCATGAACCCTTCTCTATCCCTCACTCCCCATACCTGCCAATAGTCCTTGCTACTAAATCACTTTCTCTTTATCCTCTATACATTTATTTATACCTGTTCAATACCTATAGACAGGTAGTAGTAACATGTCATGAAACATCTGATCTTTGAGGATCTGATGAAGCCTCTAGACTCCTTCTCTGAATAATATCTTTAAATGCACAAAATCAAATATATAAGATCACAAAAGCAACTAATTATCTCAAAAATAGACCTTACTTACATAATGTTTTATGGCTTACAAATCTCATTACAGATGTTTTGTCATTTTATCTACCTAACACCCCAAGGAGATAGGTGCTATTATTATCTCCATTTTACAGATGAGAAAACAGAAATCAAATGACTTGGTCAAGGTCACACAGCTGTTACATGCCCTCCTGGCAGTTACAATTACCAGTCTGTCCTAAGCCCAACAGAGTACCTTTGACCACTGACCTTTGCAGTGTCAACTCTACCCAGCTCGCCTCCTCTGAGGCCTTCAAAGGTCTCTGGCCATGATTTCTTGAATAGTAGTTTAATAACCGGTAGCACACTCAAGAACAGCCACTTGTAATCTTAAAAGCCTTTATTATACCTACTCACATAATGCCCTGACTTGTTAGTTCCCTAAGGAACACCTGGTCTGAAGACCCACGTGTTCACTACCAAACTTTTTATCTCTCTCGGCTATCCATCAGCTTGGCTTGGCTTGGCTACCCCAGGCTAGGGAGCCAGGTTAAAGAGCGCCAGGTTAAAGAGAGTGACTTGCTGTCTGCAGTGGGCTTATAAAGGGTCTGTGAGGTCACACACACAGCCAACCAGCAAGAGAGCCATCACCCATTACAAAGCTATCTCAGTATGGCCAAGATCCCACCCACAGGGCAGTCCTATATCCACAGAGAATACTTCTGGGCCACTCAAATCTCCTGTTGCACTGTGCCCGCCCATTTAAAGGGCCCTTACAATTCCCTTCTCTTGTTTTGCGGGAACTGCATCCTTATACACAGCTAAGAAATGTTTGAGACTGGATCTGAACTTAGGTTTATGAATTCAGGTCCACTACTCTATTAAGGGCTGTTTTGCTTTCCTATGTAGGTTGTGCAGGTCAAAATAAGTTTCTAGATAATCCTTACAAGTAGACAAGAATTAGTATCTCCAGTCTTCTCCCCCAACTTTTCTCAAGGAAAAATGTAATTACTGCCAGGAGGCAAAGTTGGCCACTGGGGCCTATAGTTGGTTACTGCTCTTTAAATTACTAGTCATGGGAAAATAGTTCTTAAGTTCAACCTAAGTTCCTGCTCATTCTCCCTTTAATAAGAAACAAGAACTCCAAGCTATATATTCAAGGCTTGACCTTCTTTCTAGCAAATATCAGTTCCACAATGATCACACATAGCAAATCATAAATAAATTTGTTTATTCAAGTGGAAATCAAAATAAATCCTCCCCAAAAATGTACATGTGTGTACAAAAATGTACATATGCTAAACAACACAACTGAATTAAATTTTCCATTGGGTGTGAGGCAACTTTAATAACAGATAGTCCCATTCTCACGCTCTGGTGCAGAAATCTGGGAATAAAAACATGATCAAAGTCCAACATACCAATCTCTTCCCAGAGTCTCTCTCTCTTTAGCAACCTGCATTTTTTTTCTCTTGAAGTTGGAAGTCAGAAGAGCCTGGATCTCTCTTCTTTCTCACTTTCATCAACTTTTCCTTCTACAGGTATAGAGAATTGCTCTCCACCAATGAGAAGAGAGATCCATGCAACTGAGTGTTTGAGCCAAGAGTTACAAAAATAAAGACAGAATTTTTCTTCCATTTAAGTTCACAGACACTCCCCCCCCACCAAAAAAAAAAAAAAATCAATGACTCCTTGGGAATCTATGAATCAAATTCTAAAAACATTTGTGTAGCACAATGTATGTTCTTTGGGGGCAAGAATTGTTTTATTCTTGTATTTGTATCCATCATACCAAAATGTGCTTAGAATATAGCAGATGCTTCTGTTGGCAAGCAGAAGTTGAACGCCCCCAACATATTGAGGTTATGCAAAAGGATTGCTAGGTCTCAAAAGAATTTGTAGACCTAGATCATTTTCAAATCAAATGGCAAAGATATTATTATGCTGTTAACAGCAAGCTAATTTCCAAAAGGGAGTTTTAGCAATTAATAAGGACCTAGAGGAGAACTAAATTCCCTAGTGGAATGGTCATTAACAAGAGGGAAGATGATTAAAGGCAAAGAAAGTTCCTAATGAACTAGCTATAACAAGGGGAAAGACACCATAACACAAGCAAAGTTCCTAGAAAAACTTGATGCCATAAGGAGGGCAGTTCCTAATGAACCTTCCTTGTCATTCTTAGTAAACAGCCTAATGCTAAAAAGAGTTAACCATTTTAATATTTAGTAAGCCAAGAAGTGGGATACTTAGATTCTTTTATAGTTAAAAAAAAGGGGGGGGTGGCTGATAGCCTTCTGATTGGCTACAGGGAAGTGGGGTGGATAATTTTGGAAGATAATAAAAGGCCCACTTAAGAACAAAAGGCCCACTAAAGGAGAAATGATCCTGTCAGGGTTTCTCCTTACAGGCCTCAAGGAGTAGCTATGGGAATACAACTAGGACCCACTAAAACAAAAGTTCATTTAGGGGCAAGATAATCCTGTGGATCCACTCCCCATGGTCCATCTAGAGTCTAGACACTGGATTGCTATCAGAGATAAGATCTTTTGCTGAAGTCTTATTCACACTCTTATAATGAAAATGGCCTTGCATGTCAGACTTAAAAAATCAAATGAAGAATTTAAAAAAATTTAAAAAAAAAGGAACAGAAAAATCAAGAAATTGTGTAATAGGAAGATAAAGACATGGTCATATGATAAAAACATTTCTCAGGGATCCTCACAGTATCAGGTATAAATAAGGACAGCTTCTAAAAGATTGAGTGGAACTCTGTCCATCAAATGAAGAACTCCTAAGCAAACATAGACAAGAATCACATAAGAAGGGCAGACATGAATGGATTATGATCTGAATTTTTGAAGAGAACTCTAGAATTATTAGTTAGATTATATCTATTTTAGCATTAAAATTTTCCATTGAAGACTTATTCTGTCTATATTAAATAAACATATAAAATATATTTATTTTTACCATTATATAATATGTGTAGATAAGGCAGCAATGGAGCAATGAAAGGAGAGCTGGATTTGGATTCAGAGAACTTGGCTCTATCACCAACTCACTAGGTGATCTTGGTTAAGTCATTTGACTCTCAGCTTTATTTTCCTCAAATTAACAGCATTAACTACTTAGTTCTGAAAATTGCTTCCATCTTAAAATTTATAGTCCTAAAATCTTATGATTTGCAAGATCCAACATCATTTAAAAACATTTCTAAATTCATGATATCTTTTAAAAACTAATTTTCTCATTAATGGATTATAAAATGATAGAAAATAACAAAATTACTGTCATAAAGGCAGAATCTATGGTGCTATTTGATGGGGGGAAAGTTCCCTAATACTTAAGAAGACATCTAAATAATGAAACAATATTTTTAGTAATAGAATAAAGGAACCAGATCCAGTTTTTAATGTGAATAATCAAATCCCATAAAATATTGACACTAATTTTAAAAAGGGAGTTTTGCAAACTTCATAATAAGGCCATCAAGAAAAGTTATACTATTTATTTTTGATGTTGGTGTTGTTGCTTTTTTTTTTCCTTTGAGCAAGAGTGCACACTTTCATATTAGGAATGGAATTTAGACAACTTATTTTTAAAATGTAAATCATGGTTCTCCACAATATTTATAAAGAAAAATTAAGATCCAGCCAGACAAATACATATATTTATTTTTAAAATCCTTTTTATGAGTCAAATTTTTCTTTCAATATTTCTGAAACAGTTATTTCCAAATTGAAGTCAATAAGCCCTTTTAGTTTTCAGTGGTATTGGATTGTTGCAATGGTCTATGAAGCTATAAGTACAAAAGAACACCAGCAATATTCTTAAATAATTAGTAATAAAACATGCATTTTGTAGATTGATTAAACAATTTCTCTTATATTTGGGTAACAAATATTGCTATTTTCAAATATGTGTAGGTGGCCTTCCAATTAATAAAATAAAATTATACTTTGACCATGTACATCTATTATCTACTAGGAATCATTACTGTGACTTCTTAATATCCCCTCATACATTTTAGATATCAGTTTTTTGTATGTAATAATCATAGTTTCCTATCTCACTATTATTTTAGTTATATTGCTTAATGCTATACATTTTAAACATATATATTCTACGTAATGTAGTTAGAACATATATCTTTTCCCTAATAATCCCTTCTATTTATCCTTTTCTCTTTCATAACTGAAATAAATATTTTATTCTATCACCTTCCAACTATATATATTTGCAAATATTAGCTATCCACATGTACATATGTATGTATATATGTGTACACATATACATATAAATATGGGTATAAATAAACATTTGCAGATACATGCATATCCATATCCATGTGTGTGTGTATATATATATATATATATATATATATATATATATATATATATATATATATATATATATATATATATATATATATATGAGAGAGAGAGAGAGAGAGAGATGGGGGAGGTGTCTCTCATTCAACTGGAATTTATTGGAGTATAGAATTTATCAGTCTAAATCCCATTTCAGATAGATCAACAACATTTCCCCCAGTTACATGTGGTTTCTTTCTCCGATTTTTTACTTTCTATAACTATATCAAACTCTAAGCTATTGTATATATTTTGTTGGATGTCAACTATATCTATTTCAGTCTTTCTTCCTATATTCTTGCTCTTAATATCAAATAACTTAAACAATAATCACTTTGTAGTATGTTTTAAAAATGTTCAAGATCACTTTCATCAGCTTTTCATTTCTTTATGTCCTTGGATATTTTTGTGTACTCCCTTTTATCTAAATTACATTATGATTTTGTCTAGTTTTATAAAGAAACTCCTTAACATTTTGGTTAATATTACATTGGACATATAAATTAATTTATGTAGTATTGTAATTTTTAATATCTCAATATGGTCCATCCATATTTATTTGATAGTCTTCCTGTTATTTAGATCTTCTTTTATTTAGGCCATTATACTTTTATAGCTGCCCTTGTGCAAGTCCTGTATAATCTTTAACTAGCAAATATTTGGGAATTAACTTACCTATGTTGTTATTGTAGTGGATTTATTACCTTTAAATTAGGTTCTCTTGATCTTTATCATTAGTAAACAAGAACACTGATGATTTTATGGATTAATCTTCCATCCTGCAAATTTGCTAAATTTGTTTATTGCTTCCTTTTTTAAAAAATTAAGGCAGTTGTATTTTCTAGATTCATTATTATGTAAGTTGCATAATTGCATTTTGATCTTCTTATTTCCTATATAAACCTTGTAGCAGTAGGGCATAGTGGAAAGAGAGGTAGCCTCGAACTCAAGGAGAACTGGGCTCATCAGTCAGAGAACATCCTGGTTATATGATCCTTGACAAATGATTAAAATTTTTGATGCCTTTCTAAGACTCCAAAATTTAGTATCTATGAGGAAATATTTGAATCACTGTTTGAAAGTTCCCTTACTGGGATTTCCTTATGCCACTAAAATCACAGTCCTGGATTAAGGGAAAAAATTCGTTCTCACATCCTTTTCCTATCTTATTTCAAATTCCTCCTTTTAGCACCCCCATGGAGTCTGTTGGTTGTTATCTTTTACTCAAAGAGGACCAAAATGACATCAATCTGTTAGGGTTGAGTTACAGTGTATCTTCTGACTCAGATACAAGTTCAGAGTGCTCTGCCACAAATTGGACACAGATTGTCCATATGAACATATGATTTGGACTCTCTGATTCTATGTATCTCAAGTTTCTTTTGGGCTAATTCAATTCTTCTTTGCTCATAGAACACAGCACTTTCTCTGATGAGAGCATGCCATGTTGGGTGGGGTCCTGTGTCTCCTATGTCACAATTAATCCTAAAGTTCTCAAGAGAGACTTTGAGTGGCCTTGTATCACTTTTTCTGATCATCTTGTGAGCACTTGCCATGTGTAAGTTTTCCATAAAATATTTTTTTTGGCAAAGGTACTTTTGGCATTCAAACAGTGTGTCCAGTCCAACAGAATTGTCCTCTCTGCAGTGGGGTTGGAATGCTTCGCAGTTTAATTCAAGAAAGGACCTCAGAGTTTGGTATCTTATCCTGCCAGGTAATCTAACACTAGGAAACTCATGGGGACATAGAATGAAAGACCCTATGGGATTTAGGGATCTGTTCTGGTCGAGCTAGATTTACTCAGCCATTCACTCAAGTTTAAGGCCCTCAAACTATCCCTGATCTTGATATTAAAGGGGCTTATGAGAGAAAGGAGAAAAACTCCAGGGAGGACCATCCAAGTGCAATATGATCCTTTGAATATGCTTGGAGTAATGTATTCCTGCCTGAAGAAAATCTGAATATGAATGATAAATTGCTAGTCAAGCAAAAGGCAGAAAGAAAATTAGTTAAATTTTCTTCCCTTCACTTTCCCTTTCTTCAGTGGAGAGCCAAATATCTTTATGGCTTATTCACTGTTCTGTTTGATGCTTCCATCTATCCCTGCCAGGCTGGGTAGACAAACAACCCTGACTTTAGGAGGATGATCTTATCCTAAATATTCTCTTTCCTCTCCAGACTTTTAAATTGTGATAATAACCTATTAGTCAACAAAATCTGCAATTGTTTAGCATATTTTGTTTTGTTGTGCAGCTATGTGACTAAGAGGAAAAGGCAGATTTCAGGAGGGGGAAAGACATTTCGTTTTTTGACATTTAAACTAGAGTAAAGAATTAGCTAGGGTGGAGGTCAGAATATTAGACTTTCATAAGCATTGCAAAAGAACTCAAGGCCAAATATGTTCAAGACTAGACTCCTTCATGTATCTGAGTATAGAAACAGTATTGGAGAGGGAAATAAAGCTTAGTCATGTAGCTTAAGAGCCCTTTTGCTACCAGCTCCTAAGCAAATTTGGAAAAGAAGCAAAATAACACTATAATAATCTCTCCATGGGTAGGGATGGTGAGCAAAGATGCTCTGATACATCAAATAAAAGGGGATGAACTATGCTTGTTATACTTATAATGCTTATTATACAAATAGATAATTTAAGGACAAACTATGTAGTATAGACTATATATGCAATAGAGAGAAAAAAGAGATGTTAGTATAGACTGCAGCAGTTAAGGACCACTATGGAGAGGAGATGGGGGGCAACCAGAGTAAAGAGGAAGGAGGGAAGAATGCACCACAGGGTGTGAGGAGGAAGTAAGAGCTGTTGCTTGAAGGAAAGAATGCCTGGGGGAGTCCTTTTCTTTCAGCTGTGAATAAATCTGGGATCTGGATTTTGGTCAGAAGCATACTGGCTTCTATCCCTAAAGCAAAATAAAAGAGCCAAATATATCTCTTTCAGCATTAGACTTAGATTCCATTGAGACTTACCCATCCCATTCCATGTATCTGCTCTAGTTAGTGCAGGTGTTACTTGGGAAAGAGTACAATTCCTTTCTTAGAAATTATAATGTTAAAGGTTAGCTTCTATAAGTTCATACTCAATGACTGTCTCAAAGTACAGGTATGGATGAATGAATAAGGCAGCAATGCACCCCTATTTTCTATAGAATTAACTTCACATAACAAAACTAATCCAGTGACATTCAAGCAATGACTCAGTTATCTTTCAGTGGGCTGAGTAGCACAACAGATCTATGAACATGAATGAGCCTTCCATTTCAACAGATTCCAAAAGGTTTTTTTTGTTTGTTTGTTTTTGGTTTTTTTGATAGTTCTGGGATGAACAAAGCTTCCAAATGGAGCAAATTTTCAGGTATAATTTTTCTAAAGATAATATGGAAGTTCATTTCACCATAGGTTTTACTGATTACAAAAGTCCAAAATGTTCATATTGAAGACCTTATGGAAAACACAGTGTTGAAATGTTGAGTGAAAAAGGACAGAAATTCTAAGATATGTGATGATATAGGTTTGAAAGTTTTTAATAAGTTGATTTTTTTAATCTATGGGTAGTAGAATGAGTGAACAAGAATTTATAAAGCACTTATGTGTCCAGTAGTATGCGAAGTGATTTACAATATTTCATTTGATCCTCACAAGAACTTTGAGAAGTTGATATCATTATTCTCATTTTACAATTGAGGAAATTTAGGAAAAAGTTACGTGACTGGCCCAAAGTCATATAGGTAATAAATACCTGAGACTGTATTTGAGCTTAGGCCCTCATAACTCTATGCTGGGTCTACTATATTACCTCAGTGGTAGAGATACTGGGAAGGAGTGAGCTCATAATCATTATAATGAGTCACTATTGTTTGTTAATTCCCAAGATTTTGTTTTTTTCTTCCTCTGGCTTTAAATGATTTCTGCCTTTCAACAGTTTTCAGTGGGCTTATAGGATATCTCACATACTCACACATGTATTCTTAGTCAATGTGCGCATATATATATATATATATATATATATATATATGTGTGTGTGTGTGTGTGTGTGTGTGTGTGTGTGTGTGTGTGTGTGTGTGTGTGTTTTTATGGAACAGCTGGATGGCTCAGTAGAGTGCCAAACCTGGAGTCAGGAACCTGGCCTCAGACATTAATTGTGTGATCATAAGCATATCACTTAACTTTATGTACCTCAGTTTCCTCATCTGTATGTTTATATATAAATATATATATACATACACATACATGTATGTATGTGTATGTCTATATAGTTATCCATATACATGTAAAATTATTCATATGTGCACATACATATGAGAAAGAAGGAATAGGAAATAAGCATTTATTAAGTGCTTTCTAACTGCCAAGAACTTTGCTAAGCACTTTACAAATATTAACTCATTGGACCCTCACAACAATCCTGAGAGATAGATGTCATTATTCCCTTTTTATAGTTGTAGGAACCAAAGCATTAAGTGATTAAATGATTTTCCCCAGGATGGCACAGAGAGAATGAGCATCTGAGACTGGATTTAAACTCAGGTCTCCCTGATTGTAATCTTAGTATTCTATCCACTGCATATACATACATATACAAATGTATGTGTGCATGTATATATGTGTATATACATATAATATAGTCAATACCAGCTTGAATACCTGTATCCTAAATCTGTTTTATGTTTTCTACACATTAGTAGGGAATTCATTCTTGCCCCACAGCCTTGCTTCATTATTAGCCTGATAAATTTACAGACAGGTGTCTTTGTTTAATACTTTTTGAGTTTAGTGGGAAGAAAATTTTTAAGAAAAGTATAGAGATACAACAATAGTATCTGCCCTTAAGGAGCTTATAATCTTGTGAAGGAATTACAAACAAGATAAAGAAAAGATACTTTGGAGGTTATCTTAGAAGGAAGGTACTTTCATCAAGAGGGCCCAGAAGACTTCTTAAAGAATTGAAAATTTAGCTGACTTGAAGGAAACATGGATGAGCATATATGAAAGGAGTGTCTATTGTGGTCTTTTGATATAAAAATAATATACAATTATAAAATTTCTTAGAATTTTACTCAAAAACCATAGAGATAAAAAATTAAAATGTCTTTAAAAATAAATAACATAAAATTACCTGAATTTATACAAGAGAAAAATTAGGAGTTGGTAAATTGCCTTACAAAGAAATATATAGATTCCTGAGGTAACATTTCTTGAGATATTCACATGACTTGATACATTCATAGCTCTTCAGAGTCATAGTTTTTTGGGGGTTTTCCCTAAATGTGAGTCAGATCCTCGATACCATGGATCATATCCAATAGAAAAGTGAAATGCAAGGACTTAAGGTCAACCAAGACTGAAGTAAGCTCTAGTTATAATTATACTTTGATTATAAAGCATAAACAATGCCAAAGAACATGTCTCCTTTCACATTAGAATTGAAAAGCATATTAAAAAGCTGAACTCACGCATTCTAGAACCAAAGGAGAACTATTTTCACAAGAGCCCTATGTTCAAAAATATAATATGTCTTAACTGATATTGAATTGCCTATAATAGCTAAAATTTAAGTAGTTTATTATGTGTGTATGTATATATGTGTATATTTATAATGTTTGTATATATGGTATCATATATCACATATTTGGTTTTTTAGATATAGCATCCTATTTGATCTTCTTTATAACCTTGTAAAATTATATATGCCACAATACAAGCAAACAAATGGTCTAAACTGTGCTCTTTGCTTTTACCAATTTTAGCATATAGGTTGCTCCACAATGCATGGAGTGCTGGACCTAGATCAGGAAGTGTTCTTGCTCTAGAGTTCAAATCCAATCTCAGACACTTCCTAGCTATATGACCCTAGACAAGTCACTTAACCCTAGTTGCCTCAGTTTTCTTATCTGTAAAATAAACTAGAAGGAAATGGTGAACCATTTCAATATCTTTGGCAAGAAAACCCTAAATAGGATCATAAAGAATTGGACATGATTGAAAAATGATTCAACAACATTACCATAAATTATTGAATCTGTGTAGGGTGAGTGAGAAGGGAACTACCTGTTTGAAAGTCAGAAAGTGAATTTCCTTTCCAAAGGGAGTAAAAACTAAAGGTGCCACTATTAGTCTAGAAAGGACCCTGTAGTATCTATCCTAAGGAAATGCAAAGTCTACTGGAGAGAAGGATAATTGTATTGAATGTTTGTAAGTCACTCAGAATCCTTAATGTGTTTTCTACATTTGTTTATGGCTCCAGTGAGTAGTTTACAGCGTGTGCATTCTCCATGGGGTAAAATAAAGGATGTCCTGTGCCAGATAATGGAATTTATTACCTAAAATATTTATTCAGGATTATGAGAATCTATTAACCATATCTCTGAAGATCTAGAAACAAGCTATATTCTTCAATTTCCCTAAGTAAATTCCAAATAAGGGCCCTCTAAGCTAAAGATATTGAATTTAGGGGATAGCACAAGCTTAAACTCAGTAGATGATAACCCAGAATTTAGAGACCTTGAGCTACAAGTTATTCATAACGGCCTCTGGTGCTGAATAGTTTAATGGATCTATCTATGATTGCATCAATAAGGCTGCTCCCTCTAACAATACAGACAGCAACCATTCACATACCTTCTCATCCTGAAGCATTCTTGTTCTATCTTCCCATCAATCTCCCATTATGCTCAACAATGGAGTTTAATTCCAAAAGCATGGAGTGTTTAAGTAAGGCAGGAAAGAATACTGGCTGGTTTGGAAGTTAGAAGACTGGGCCACTAGAAAATCTTGCCATTAAGCAGCTATGTAACCCTGGAAAGCCACTTCGCTCTCTTACTTTCAGTTCTCTCATCCATAAAACAGGAGAATTAGGCTAGATGATCTAAAGAGAACTAGATGGTTCTTTCCTGCTCTACTAGTCTGAAAGTTTCTCTGGTTGTCCCAGAAATTTCCTTTAATACAGAAAGCCAGACCCTAGGTGTACTAAAGAAAATTATCTGAGCTAATTGTTTTTTATTATATATTCTGAATTGAGGTACTAGAACAGTGGTCCTCAAACTTTTAAAATAGGGCACCAGTTCACTGTCCCTCAGACTGTTGGAGGGCAGGACTATAGTAAAAACAAAAACTCACACTCTGTCTCCGCCCCTCAGCCCATTTTCCATAACCAGGTGGGCCAAAATAAAGGTCCTCAGTGGGCCGTATCTGGCTCTCGGGCTGTAGTTTGAGAACCCCTGTACTAGAATAAAATAAAATCTCTAACTGGGAATTTTGGAATTAGAAGCAGATTCATGAGGTGAGGGGGACTTTTTAAGTTAACATGAAGAAAAGAAAGTAGTAGTGTCCTGGAAGACAGTATAGAAGCCAGGGCATGAGGTAAACCTCAGGAAAGGTAGTCACAGAGATGACGTTCTGGGCATGATTGTTTCAAAGCTGCACAAGATGCTGGAAGGACTGAATGATAAGACATAGATGATGTGTTTGATGTAGGCACCAAATGCTGGGGTTCACTCATGTGAAGGATCCACAATGGCCATTCTCTTTGGCAAAATATAGGTTTATTTAGGAGAAGTGGTTACAGGTAAAATGAAGTAATACAATAGACACTAGGATTGGTAAATATGAAATAGAGTTGGGAAAGCATATAGTTAGCAAGAAAAGAGGTTTTAACAATTCATGGTGGAAAAAACAAGTACCCTAGTGGAACTCACAATTAAGCAGGAGAAAGGGAATATCCCTTAAGATTGGCGTATGTACTTAGCTGGCAGGCTAAATCTATAAAGTAGTTTAGCACACTAAAGTATTTAATTAGCTATAAGGAGAAAGAATAGAAACATGGTGGGGGATGAGAGATACTTTATAGCATGGGACCACAGAGTGTTGAGGCAGAAGTAACCCAAAAGAGGGGCAGCTAGGTGGCGCAGTGCATAGAGCACCAGCCTTGAATTCAGGAGGACCCGAATTCAAATCTGGTCTCAGACACTTAACACTTCCTAGCTGTGTGACCCTGGGCAAGTCACTTAACCCTAGCCTTAGGGAAAAAAAAAAAAAAGTAACCCAAAAGGGAATGAGCCATGGACAGATTTATAGAGGAAATTTAACCTCAGGGATTTGGCATAACTCAGATTTCTGACTGAACATAGTAGGGTAGAGCTGCCCATAACCTCCACCAAGGGTGGGATTATAAGACTGAACTGATCCCCACCAGTGCCCTTTTATGTTTGTCTCTAGGAATAATTCCATCAATATTTTAGTTTTTCTCTGCCAAACCCAGGACCTTTTGATATAAAGGAACAAACTCTTCTTCCCCTCCCCGCCTCTGGCCATGGTCCTATTTCCTCTGGGAGTAATAGACATAATGCACAATAATTTAGAGCTTTAAGGTTTAAAAGTCCTTTCTTAACAGTAACCCTGTAGTTGATATGAAACTGATATTTCCATTTTTCCAGAAGAGACCAAGAGGTTAAATAACAGGTTTACAAAGCTAAGAAAGATCTGAGACTTGATATAAACAGAAGTCTCACGATTCCAAGTTCAGTCTTCTTATCATTTAACAATATTGCTTCTCAAATAGCCATTTTTAGTGATGGACTATTCAGGATGATCTCATAAATAGCAAGAATAATGATAATGATGATGATACCATTTATATAGCACTATATAAAATGCTTTACATGTATTATCTCATTTAATCCTCACAACAATCCTAGGAAGTAAATATGCTTATTATTCCCATTTTACAGATGAAAAACCTGAGGCTGAGGGAGGACTTGCCCAGGGTCACATCTAGTAAGTGTCAGAGGCAGGATTTAAACTCAGGTTTTTCAGGGTTCCAAGTCTATCACACTATCCACTATGCCACTGAGCAGCCCAAAGTACTGAAAGTAATAAGACATAAACAAAAATAAATCTAGACTTCTTTAACCTTCCTCTAAGCTTCAGTTGCCATCTCCATCTGGGTCTCTCTGCTTCCTGGAATTATATTGCTGTAAACAAGACAGAGGAACACAAGATAAGGCAAATAAGGCTCAAAGAATGTTAATTTGGTTTCTTTTCTGCTTTGGCTCCCTTCACAAACCCTGACAAAATTGGCTTTGTCAAAGGAAAGAACCAGAGATGGTTACAAAAGCTTGGGGACATTCGTCATTGGGAAGTACCCAGTTTAGTCTGTCTTGTGAGTGCTCAATAAATACTTGTCGACAGAAGGATGAGTGATAGTACAAAGCCCCCAAACAGCAGAACTCCTACCTCCTTCTCAGTACTTGTCTGAAAACCAGGAATAAATATCACAGGCTTTGCAGAAGCCTAAATATAATCTAAAAATGAAATATGTTATTTGATGTGGAGTAGTTCTCCTGTAATCTCAAACCTGCAAGACAGGAGGAAGTAACCCTAGCCAGGCTTAGAAATCCATGATGGATGCCCTATTGTTTCAAATCCCTGAGACAGACACATTCATGCCAATCTCTGAAAGAAAGGCTATTTACAATCTCCCCAGTGCACATTGAAACAGTAAGAATATTGGAAAGATTAGAGTAGGAGCCAGAAGACTTGGGTTCTGCAGCAAAGTACCACTATCAAACATTATCAAAGGCAAGTCTCTTAATCTCTCTGAGTCTTAATTTCCCCAGATATAAAATAGAACTTGTCTAGCCTATCTCATGATTGTCCATAAACAAGTTACCTTTAAGCATAGATGGAAAAGGAAGTTTCCTGCATGGGAGTGATTTTTGGGTGTCCAAAAAGTTTTTCTTGGTTCAAAAAAAAATTCTCTCACTTCTGCTGAAGTCTAAAATTTCTTTAATGAGATAAATTCCTTCCACAAGCAAGAGATCTGCCTTAACATGGCAGGTGAAGGGAAGCAGAAATAACAGCTAGAAGACTTTTTTTTCCCCCAATATCAGATTTTGATAGGAAGGAGTGAAATAAGATGAGAACTATTTGGGGAATTTGGAAAGGGGAGATCTGATGGGGAGAAAGGGTGAAGATAATTAAAGATGGCAAGGCTTCATTGGAAAGAGCCAAAGTGATAAGAACATGTGAAATCTAGAAAGCTCTACCCATACTGCAGCAAGATTTCAGTTGCTTGTTGGGGAAAGGGAGAAAGAGAAGAAATTTATTTTTTCCTATTTCAAATAGAAAATAAGGGGCTACCAAAACAGAACATTTCAGAACAGTTGTGAATTCTAAGTCAACATATATTGTTTTTCAAGAGTGTAACATTGGCTGGATTTGTGTTTAGAAGAGGCCTAGTTTCAAATTCAATACTTAGTTTTTTCTGACCAAGGGCAAATTTATTAAGTTATCTAAGCCTCAGTTTCCTAATTAGTATACATATATGTATGTGTATATATGTATTATTAGAGTTGTCCGTGAGTCAACCAGTAGTTGAGTGATTGCCAGATTTAGATTCTTATTTATAAAGTATCTTTTCATAAAGGTACTCTATGTAGTTTGAGCCTCCAAATCCATTAAAAATAGGCAACTTCTAAAATTATCTTGTAAACTCAAGACCACACTAACAGAAATCCATCAGATTTTACTTAATCAGTGAAATAAATAATTAAATAAAAATTAACTGGAATATTAAAGAAAATGTAAGACAGTTGAAGTAATTTCAGTACTCATTCCCCAAATGACTCCTACTCATTTCCAATTCTGACAAAGTAACCTG